>NW_022985566.1:692074-790006 GCF_010093815.1 Pseudovirgaria hyperparasitica
TGTATGTATGTATGTATGTATGTATGTATGTATGTATGTATGTATGTATGTATGTATGTATGTATGTATGTATGTATGTATGTATGTATGTATGTTATATATACACACAAATAATCAATACATCCTACCAATATACATCTATTGACATTTATGATTTATGAAGGAAAAAAAAATAAAGTGTGAAACAATCTTAACATTCTTCATCCCATTCACTATCTATCTATACATATACATATCCTCCTCCTCTTCTTCTTCTTCCGTGTTCTTCTTCTTCTGTATTCCAGAATTAAAAGCAAAAGTAGGTAGGTAGGTAGGTAGGTAGGTAGGTAGGTAGGTAGGTAGGTAGGTAGATAAGACAGGGCAAGTCTAATCGAACAGCTCGACATATGAAGACAGCGGAAACTACTACATTAGTAAAAAAAAAAGGTAGGAAAGAAAAAAAAATGTAACCAAAAAAAAACCTTAATAAATAATATATATAAAAACCCCCCCTTTTACCCTTCGAGGGAACCGCATGCGCTAATATGCTATGTATATATATATAATGTATAATGTATAATGTATATGCAAACAAGACATACACACACACACACACACACACACACACACACACATACACACACCGAGACAGACGAAAACAACGATAAAGAAATCTACTCGTCCTTCTCCTTCTTCGACGTCTTCGGCATGCGCACCAGCCAATACAACGCAACAGCCCCAAAAATGTTAAACACAATATACACCCACATGATGCCGAAATTCCGCCACGCATCCGAGTAGTAGATGTCAATGCCCGCAAGGAACGTGTTTGTGCTGTCAATCGGGCAGTAGCTGCAGTTCGCCGTCGCGCTCAGGTCCTGGATGTAGCCGCCCGCGCCCGCAATGCCCTGCGTCCCGTTCACGTACAGGCTCATGTACTCGCCGCACTGCTGGCCCGCGGGCGGGTTGAAGTGCAGGTACTCGTTGTCGGCGCAGGTGACGGCCGAGTCCGCAACGGCGGTGCTCAGCATGCCCGAGATGAGGTATGTAAAGGGCGAGACGCGGTACATGAAGATCCAGAATCGCGGCAGGGCCTCGGCTGTCTGCAAGACACCGCAGAAGATCAAGGCCAGAGAGAACAACAGGTTGGCAGCGTTGCCACCCGTCTCTGCTGTATCGATACCGGCAATCATCATGTGTGCAAAGGTCGACGTAAATAACAAGAATACCCAGATGAACAAAAACATTTGCGCCCCGCGGAGGTGCACCGAATCGGTCGGCTCGGCGTTCCGATAGAGGCCGATGGGATAGTAAAAGGTAGCGAACAGCAGCACCGCCATCAACGTACTCCAGGGCATCTCAACAAGCAGATTGCTGAGCATAAACGCCTTCCACGAGTATGTCTTGGATGGACGCTCACGCACCTCGTACAGGGCACGCTGAGTGACAAAGTTGGGCATGATCTGCTGCGCGAGCTGGCCGAAGATGGTCATCAACATGAACAGAGCGAAGAGCTGATTCTGCAGACCCTGCTGGGTGTTGCGGACGTTGAAGAATGAGAAGCCGATGAAGAGACCGGAGCAGACACAGAGGGCTGTCTTGGAGAAGATGTACGAGGGAGTGCGCCAGTATTGCTCAAAGACACGCTTCGTGACGAGGTAGAACTGCTCGGGGAATGGAGCGGCAAACTCGCGGAAACTGGTCTTGTCGTTGGGATCCGTCGTCGGTTCAGCCTGCGCCGGTCGCTCTCTCTTGAGACGGTCAAGCTCCTTGTGGACCTCGGCGTATTCAGGGCTGTCGCGCCAGGTCTGGTGCCAGTCCACGTCAGTGCTCGAGCCAGGCGCGGCACCGATAACCTCAAGCATCCATTCTGCCGGATTGGCATCCTTTGGACAGGGGAAGCCGCCATTTCGCTCAAAGTACTTTGTCATCGTTTCAGAGTTCTCGCCAATCTCCCCAAAGTAGACAGTCTGGCCGCCGGATTTCAGGAACAGGAGTCGGTCGAAACGTTGGAACAGGACTGCCGAGGGCTGATGGATGGTGAAGAGAACGGCCTGTTGCGAGTCTCGAGCCAGCTTCTCCATCAGGTCGCAGATGGACCAGGATGTCTGACTGTCGAGGCCGGAAGTGGGCTCGTCGAGGAAGATCAACAACTGTGGACGCGCGGCAAGCTCGACACCGATGGTAAGACGCTTACGCTGCTCGACGTTGAGACCTTCACCAGGAACACCGACCACGGCGTCGGCATATTCTTCCATGTCTAGGAGAGCAATGACTTCATTGACGTAGGCCAGCTTTTCCTTTCGCGGGACATGGGCCGGCTGGCGGAGGAGGGCGCTAAAGTTGAGCGCTTCGCGAACAGTCGAGGTTGAGAGGTGCAGGTCCTGTTGCTGTACATATCCAGTCTTCCGTTGGAACGAAGTATCGCGGTGCCGGCCATCAACAAGCATCTCACCGCTGACAACACCCATCGTATAGCGAGTTGCGAGCACGTCGAGTAGCGTAGTCTTTCCAGCGCCCGAGACACCCATGAGTGCAGTCCTTGGGTATGAGTGTTAGCAGAGTAGTCGGTGCAAGGAGAACAGAAGAAATGATGGGATACTTACAGTGTGCCCGGCTTGACCCATCCATCGACGTGATCGAGAATGCGACGGGGCTTTCCTTTGATTTTGATGTCGTAGCAGACATCGCGCCAGTGAAAGATGGCAGTCTGCTTCTGGATCATGGCCTTGTGGTCGACCTTGGTTGACGACATGGCCACAATCCCACCGTCCTGTGCAGTCTCTTCGTCGACGGCCTTCTTCCTGGTGACGATAGCCGGGGCGTGACCGCGGCGGAAGACGAGAACCTCACCCTTTGACTTCTTTGCAGAGATGAACTCGGCAGCAGCAAGATAACAGAATCCGAGGCCGAAGATGAATACCCAGAGGATGCCAAAGTTACGCCACTTGTGACTGTGCTCATACTGGTAGGCTGACATGATGTAATCAGCGCCATCCACAACCGTTGCACCAGGACGAGACCCCACAGCGCTACAGACTCTGGCAGAGACATCGGTGTAAGGGCCTACTGGGTAGCCACCGTTGGACGGCACAAAGCGGCTGCAGTCGTAGGTGCGACCGTAAAACTCGTTGATCATGAGAGATTCAAAGCCATATGCGACCGGGTCAAGGTAGTTGATCCATCGTGACCAGCCAAGCATGTAGTTTACCGGAATGACAAAGCCGGTGTAGATGATGATGGCCAGGATCAAGATGGCTGCCGGTGCCAGAGCCTGTGCCAGCGTCCTCGAGACTGACGCAACGGTTCGGAAAACCATGGACATGGCAAGTGTGATGCAAAAGGAGATGAGCAGGAAGAAGAAGAACGGACCGGGTTCTCTCCTCAGATTCGTCATAAAGTAGATGACCAGATTAAAGATGATGGAATTCAGAATCTTATAAGGCATATCTGTCAGCATGGATGCAAAGGCCTCTGCTGATGGGTGATAGAGGGCATATCGACTGTGCTTTTCGACAATGGGGCGTTGAGCGTAGAGTGTAAGGATCTGTGTGTCTCAGTTAGCGCTGCTTGTTATTCATCGTGATGATAATGATGATGATTTATCTCTTCAGCACGCAACAACAAAACTTACCTCAAGAGCGCTACCAAAAGCATTCATGAGAATGGCAAAGAAGAGAAGAGCACCACGCGCAAAGAAGCTGGCAGTGTCTTGCTGGAGGTTGTAAAAGACGGAGCCGATGATGAGACCCATGATGAAGTTGCCAAAGAGTTGCGTAAAGGTCAGGCTAGGATCGCCCTTGAGTCGCTGGAAACCTCGCCAGAGGCAGAGGTTGACCTGTTGGGCGTAGGAGAGGGTGTAGGGTGACTTGACACGTTGTTGCTTGGCCTGCTGGGCTCTCCTGGATTGCTTAAATTTCTCGAGGTACTCGCCGCCGATGGTGTACTTCTGGTCGTATTCGTCGATCTGGGCAATCAACTTCTCTCGCTCCGGACTCTCCTTCCACGCTTTTGCAAAGTCGTCTGGTGTTCGGGGAACTCGGTTCTCGAAGCCTGGGCGCACGATACGTTCCAGTGGACTGGTCATGGAGGTACAAAAGTCGGCTGTGGTGGCGCGCTCGGCCGCCTGGAAGCCAAGGCGCTCAAAGTATTGTCTTGCTTGGTTTGCCGGTCCGAAGAAGATCTGGCGACCGTCGTAGAGGACGATGACTTTGTCGAAGATGTCGTAGGCACTCTGCGGAGCCTGGTAGATTGCTACAGCTGCCGTAGCGCCTTTGAGATCGGTGCTCATGCGGAGAGTCTTGCAGAATTCAATGGCATTGGCACTGTCCAGACCTCTGGTGCTGTTGTCCCAGCACTGCAGAGGCGCATCGCTGAGGGCAGCCTCCGCAATACTGACACGCTTCCGCTCACCACCACTGACACCACGCACAAAGTCATTGCCGACACGGGTGTTGATGGTGTGGCTGATGCCAAACATGGCCATGATGACGTCGCGCATATGTTCGGCGTATTTGGTAACGCTTACACCACCGGGAGTATGTCGGGGAGCGCGAGCGCGTGCGGCGAAGAAGAGGGTATCTCCGACCGACATCATGGGGAAATGTACATCGACTTCAGCAGTGTAGATGGCCTCACCACGGAAATGCGTGTGCATCTGCTTGGCACTGATACCTGGAGTCATGATTGATGGTTAGACGGGCCACACGAACGTACGTTGCAGGACTGGAGCATACCTTGGTAGTTGAGATAGGAGCCGTCCTCGACAACGAAGCCGTGTGTCTCACCGGCAATCGTCTTCAGAAGCGTGGAACAACCACTTCCAGGGGGACCCAAGACGACGAGCATCTCGCCCGATTCGACCAGACCCTCAAAGTCGCGCAGGATGTCGATGCGCTGCTGGCCAATCTTGAAGGCCTGCTTGAACATGCCAACAACCTGGAAAAAGACATTTCCAACACTCTTCTGGTAGTCCGACTCGGTACCGAAGCCATGCACGTTGAGATTCTTAAAGGCGATGCCGGCTGTTCTAGAAGGGTGGGCATCGGAGTCGTGAGCCTGCATCTTCAGCATGGCCTTGGCCCATGCGCGAGCACTAAAGTTTTCAGAATTCGGGTCGAGCACAGAACCAGGCTCAGCGTGGAAGGGATTCTTTTCGCCGACGGAGATATTTGACTGCGAGGTCATCCTCCGAGCCAATGCCAGAACCTCCTGCTCCCTCCGCGATTCCTCTTCGGAATCGGAATCAGACATGTTCTTCTCGGAGTTTTCGAGCGACTTGGAGGTGGGATCTGCAGGCGTCTGCGAGCTGGTAGCATCGTCGGCGGTAACAACAGGCCTCGGCTCATCCTCCTCCTCCTCCTTGGCGCGCATGTTTGACAGTTTCTTTGGCGAGGAGACGGATTGACTGCGCATGCCTTTGTGAGGATTGTCAGTAGTATCGAGGTGCTGCAGCTGGCTAGGTCTCTTGCCCCCAGCACCAGCTTGTTCAGTAGTACGGTCGTTGTTCCCAAAGGCAAAATTGCCGACAAGCGACATGATTCGTCGCCCACGATCGATGGAGCGAACCGATCAGGTAAGCGAGGCGACGGGAAGCTGAATGGTGGCCACCAGTAAGGGAAGATTAATTAGTAGTAGTAGTGGTGGTGGTGGTGGTAGTAGTAGTGGTAGTAGTGGTAGTAGGGAGGAAGAAAACGAGAGGATTAGAGAGCAGAAAGAAGTATAAATTAAAGTCGTAGTGGCGGCGGGAGGAAGAAGGAATAAGAATGGGAAGAGAGAGAGAGAGGTAATAGGTAGAGTAGGATTATTAGAAGACGGCGACGACGACGACAAGGACGGAAGCCGGATGTTATTAGTGGACAGGGAAGTAAGTGTGGAGTGAGTGTGGAGGAGGAGTCGGGCTTGTGAAAGCGAGAGAGAGAGAGAGAATGTATGTGTATGTGTATGTGGTATGTGAATGTGGGTAATAATATGGGTGTGAGAGTAATTATTGCCTACTATGAAGCGACTACTACCGACCATAACTTGCTATAACCTACTATTGCGTGTGATTACCTACTTATTTATCTACTATTACGGTCTATTACCATCTTCTGACCCCGGAACGAGAACGAAGTAGCGAGCCGAGACGCTGGGTCGATGGTGGTGGGAGTGAGTAGTAGTGGTAGTGGTGGTCGTCGTAAATTAGCAGTAGTAGGAGTAGTAGGAGTGAGTAGTGGGCTGACTGGTAGCTGCTGGCCTGCTGCGTGACGGCTGGGTTAGCTGGGTTAGCTGGGTTTGCTGGGTTTGCTGGGTTTGCTGGGGCTAGTTGGGCTACGGTTTAGCTGGGTGGGTAGCCCGTTGGTAGCGGGCGTGGGCGGGGGCATGGGCGGTAGTGAAGGGCGGCGGCGGTATTGTACTGCTGAGGGCGATGGACTGCTACCCTCCACCGCCGATGAATGGCCCCCAACACGCCCCCAAGACCCCCCAAGACATGGGCCAAACGCCCCAATTCTAGGCGGCCACAGATAACGAACCACCCTCACTCATCAACTGCCTCGGATCCAACTCGCTTCCGGCCCGTTTCGCCCACTCTCTCTCTCGTGTTGCTGCTTTACGCCCTCTCCCTGCATATCATCATTATCATGGCCACACGCCCAGACGGAATGCATTCGTCCATGGATGATGGATGGGCTGAGAAGAGGGCATATCACACACATTAATTATCACGGATGAGTTGCGCACCAACTTCATGATACATGTAGAATTACAACATGCACCACTATTACATCTGCCCATCCATCCCATCCTCACCATCTCGATCGGTCCACCTCTGCCTAGCTCCCTCCCCTAAGCAACAAACAAGCATCAGGCCAGCTCGGTCCCTCGGCCGTCAGTCCCTACTGCACACCTTTCTCCCTCTCGCTAATCTCGCTAATCTCGCTTACTGCTCCCTCCTCTCCTCTACACTCTCTCCTCATCAATTGTTGCCATGAAAGTGATTAATGAAGATATATATATGTACACAAGTATCAATCGAAAGATGTCAATCAATGTTGTTGAGTACAGCATCATCCCAGATGCATTTATTCTCCGTCTGTCTCTTCGCTACACCACCTTTCCCCGTCAGCATGGTTCGTGCCCTCGACCAGCGTAGCAGTAGCACACCCGCCGTCACCTTTTTAGCCCAGAGCCGTGTTTGACACGCGCACATACTCTCACACACACACACACACACACAAACACAAGTGCGTCCGTCACCAGGAAAGCTAGTTTGGACGTCGCTGCACCTCCGACTCTATCCTGATGCTCGAGATATGCATGCGACACTCTTTCAAGGAAGCGTGCGTGTCTGACGGCCATGTACGTAATTACCCATCGTTTTTGCTTTGAGGCTATTTCTATCCATCCATCATAACATATATATATTAAGGAACACACAATCCAAAACACGCTGACAAGGTGCCCACTGACAGCAAACGGCCACTACTCACCACACGATGCGTCGCGGAGCGGGTACGGATGTCGATCGCCTGTGCTTCCGTCCGAAAATGCCTCTCTTCCTTGCTTCCTGGCTATACAACTCTAGCAGCATCAGCCGCATCGGCAGGCAATGGAAGAGTCGAAATGGTTGGCTAGTCGATCAGGGAGTGCCGTAGCCTCGCAAAGATTACGGATTTGGCTGCCATCATCACGTCGTCGAACAACTCACAACTCGAAGTCGAAGCCAACAGCAACGAGTCAATCCCGCACGACCAACATCACTCCACTGATTCACCACAAAGCCGCGGCCGATGAACTCTCAAAGATGCCTTTCAAGCCCCAAAGGAGAAACACGGCCCGGCAAATATTACAAACCTTCCAGTGACATGACATACTATATTGTCCATCCAATCATCAAGCCCCTGCCTAGGCCTTACTCGGTCTCAGTCTCAGCCTCAGCCTTAGCCTCAAGCCGCCCTCTCGGCATTCCGCTCCGCCCACCACACACGCCCGGTACCCGCTTTCTCGTATTCGCTCCTCCTCTTCCTCCTCCACCCACGAACCACTCAACACACACCCCCGAACCTTTTCGTCCGCGGGCAAGTCGACGCGTGCACCCGCTTGTCCACACACGCACGCACGATCGCCATTCCCATTCCCTCTCTTTCCCATCCCATCGCCCTTTGCCGTGCTGACATGCATGACCGACTGACTGTCTGACTCTGACTGGACTGACTGACTGCTAATTATTAACTACCAATCCGTCACTCTTCCCGAGCCTATGCGAGCACGCCGGAACACCCTCGCTTCCGCCATCCGAGTCCTTTCTTTTCCAATTGATCTCGGCGGTCCAATTGATCTCGGGGGGCACCGCGTGTCGGGAAGCCGCCGTATCGTGTTCGTTTTCATTGAAATATACAATATACAATATACAATAAATACCCCGTGCCGCTGTCGTATAGTATACTAATGATCGTACGTCTTGATTAGTAAGTACCATGTAATTTATGTCATTTAGTAGTATGTGCATCATTCTTTTTGTTTGGATATTTAGGCATGAGTGATAATATATGCATGATGGTTCTAGCTAGGCAAGCACATCTACACACACACACAAACACACACTCACACGCACGCACGCACGCACAGATTCAATAAATACACATTAACCCACCCTTGCTATTCCATCCCATGCCATCCCAGCCCTATCGTCCCCCCAAACTCCCAACAACCTATCCATGCCACCCAATCCCACCCAGCCCTACATAGCCCCCCCAAAACACGCGTCCTCTCTCTCTCTCTAAATATCACTAACATCAACCACACCTCATACCACCATATTTGTTTCATCGATTTACTTACGCCGCCGTCGCCTAGCCTAGCCTAGCCTACGCCTAGGTATCATCTAAATACACCCTCACTTAATCACTTAATCACCTCACTACGCCTACCACTTAATCATGCCTATCACGCTATCACGCTATTATCACGCTGTCACCTCATCTACTAATTACTTCTAGTTTTTTAGTTTTCATACAGTAGCAGTTTCTGGGTTTGGAGACTAGTGCTTACATGGGAACTGTCATGGGAAGTATCGCTGACACTGTTATAAGTACTATTACAAGCACCCATCACTACCATAAGCACAAGCACTAACACAAGCACTACCACAAGCACAAGCACCAACACGAAGCACCAACCCATCCGATCCCCCGTTCTAATTACCCCAGACTCTTTCTTCATCCATGTCTTTGCCGTTTCTAGGACAATATCCATGTACCTAGCTAGCTAATTAGCTAGCTAGCTAGACCAATACTACACCAATACTACACCAACACCATACCAACCCTAACCCAACCCTAACACTAATTATCACTCACTCATTCATGCAAGCATAGTAAGTAGTAGCAGAAAAAGTCCTTGCTTGTATCACTCACAAGCACAACAACAACAAGCACATACGCACTAATTAACACTAATACAAAGTTATATATATCACAGGTCTAGTATGTCGAAAAGGCCGGGGATATACGAAGGTCGATGTACGATGTACGATATATAGATAGTACTTTACTAGCGTTATAGCGGGGTGTACTTGCATGCATGCATGCCTCTTTTGCGTGAGGTGTTTGTTTAGGGAGGAGGCTTGTCTTGGGTGTATATATATGGTACGTAGTGCATAGGTCTGCGATATGCATACACCACACACACACCCGCGGTCAAATCTCGTGATCAGCGTTGGTGTGTCGTTTGAGATGGCGTGGGATGTTTTAGTATATTTATAGTAGGATATAGGATGGTAGGATGGTAGGATGGTAGGATGGTAGGAGAGTATATATAAGGAGGAGGCTTAGGATGGAATATATATATATACTCTATCTACATTCACTCTACCTGTTAACCTCGCTTATCTATTCTCTATCCTCTATCCTCTACACCCTATTTGGTAGGTTTATTCTATACAACTTAAGTACCTTGACTTTTTCTTTTTTTGGCCTTGGTAATATGATAGGTACATCTTCTCAAGAAAAATATAAGTCTAGCTTTATATAGGATACATCTCTAATCATACTAGAATAGGGGCTATAGATGATAGCTAAGCGTAGGCGGTCGCTAAGGTAAATCTAGGGATATATCTAGGATTTCATGTGGTAGGAGCCGGGAGAACAGCTAGAAAAGGAATTTGCAGCGGTATCCACTCAGTGGATAACATCATATATGCGACCGTCCAGCATACATGATACATACCGAGCTCTTACCGTCCAGCCCTAGCCAGTACCATCGTCCATCGTCCATATCAAGAAAAGCCCCATCCACACCACAAAGTCCGCACACAACATTCGTAAAAATACAACACAAACTGCTACAGTGCATAGTCGCAAGCCCATCCATAAGCAAGGCACGCCCGTATTCCCCCAAATCATCCCATCCGTCTTAGTATCAAAACGTCCCCGTCACCCACACCGCGAAAAGGAAACCAGAACTACGACAGTATACAACGCTCTCAACGATAACAACGATGATAAACATACCCAGACCAACTAGCAAGGAGCCTCCTCCTTCTTCCCGTTATTAGTATACATATATACATACATACATACATACATACATACATACATACATACATACATACATACATACATACATACATACATACGTACATACGTACATACATACATACATACGTACATACATACACAGAAACTAGCTGTTGCACGTCGTGCCTAGTGTGCCTGGTGTGGGTGGTAGGTACGTCTAGATAGATCGGTGCTTCTAGATAGACACGTGGGTATGCATACGCGCGGGCGTGCCGACTGTGTTGATGGATGATGGATCTGCGTCTGAGGCGAGGACTGAGGGGCACTTGTAATCGTCAATTCCATGCTCGAATACATCCAACCCGCTCTTGATACCGCCGCCCATCTGCAATGCGATGTGCTGCCTTGGCAATCCTCCTGCCGGGTATACTAGAGTCCATATACTAGTGTAGATTCGTGCTGATTATTTATACTCACTACATGCATACCACATTCTGTGCACTGAAAGGGCTCCTATAAACTTCCCATGAACACCTTCGAATCGAAACATCTGCCTTCTGCTATCACCCGTGTACGCTTCTGCCAGCTCGATATCCCAGTCTGCGCCGGGCGAGGGTGGCTTTGATAGTCCCTGATGGGTATCCTGAAATCGAGTCTTCTGCGGTATGCTAGTAATCGTCTTATGAGCATCGTTTACTTGATATAGCCTTGAGGACATAGACGAAGCTTCTATAGATTGTTATGGACAATGATGGTGTCATCTCTCTTGGTAAAGGATTGATTGAACTAATTAACTACCTGACTGATTCTGGCTATCTATATGAGAGCCATTTGCTAGTAGTTCCTGGCCTCAGCAGTTCCTGCCATTAATGATAGTGTCACTTCCCGTGACATAGATTCTGGTAGATGTTCTTAAAGCGTGTCTTCTACGGGATGCTGAAACACAGTTCTGTGGAATAGTCTTACTAGTTATCGTGTGAAGAGGGTAAAGTGGATCCAGATGACATGTAATGCGTAATCACAAAGCGAGCGCTCTGGAGTATGCTGGTATGCTGTCGTGGGTCGGGGTACTTGATATATAGCATATAAGACCTGGGTAGGCTTCTGTAATGCCTGATGGATATGCCGGAATCGAGTTCTCTGCTTTAGGCTGGCGTCGTCATTCGTAATGTTCTGGAAGGACTGTCGCTGTATCAACCGGCCGTGGCGCGGCATTCGTTGCCGCTCCATTTCTTGTTTCGCTATCAAACGAAGGCGGGACCTGATGCTGGGCGTACAGCAAGGCAGTCGATTATGGCAGTCTCGACAAGCATCTGACTACATGTACAAGGGCTGGAGTCTCTCATGGCAGGTAGTCACCTCGGAGCGCGCCTCACATGCCATGTCAGACAGCTCGCTCACCACTCAGCAGGATCAGAACAGCATCACCATCACCATCACTTGGAAGCAGTTGCACAGGCAAGAGTAAAGAATCTCTGTATTGTTTGCCTCTGTCACCAGTCAGCCTC
This sequence comes from Pseudovirgaria hyperparasitica, assembly GCF_010093815.1. Taxonomy (NCBI): domain Eukaryota; kingdom Fungi; phylum Ascomycota; class Dothideomycetes; order Acrospermales; family Acrospermaceae; genus Pseudovirgaria; species Pseudovirgaria hyperparasitica. The sequence goes on from NW_022985566.1 coordinate 704,061, forward strand.
AACTGCCTGCCCTTGCAGGCAGACAGAAGAGTTTCCCGGGAGACGGCGCGTGGAGCCCGTGACAGTAGGACTTTGGTCTCCCTTCCTCCGCCTTGCACCTCAGAACTGCAGAGCCAACCGACCAGCGGGTTCTTAGAGTAGACCAGCTACAAACGACCAGCGTGAATCTTACAGGGTGCAGTCCTGAGAGCAAACCAATTCCCCGCCATGCCCGTTTGTTTCTGCAAGATTAGCTTCAGAAGCACCCAAACTTCCGAAGCCAGCGCTTGAGATTCCACCACCGTCCTTTGTAAGCTCGATCCTCACTTTGGATGCTATCGAGTCTTACACGCAGGTCCAATTCGGGAAGCCCGAATGGACCTGGCTGGTCCACGTGAATCCACGCGGTTTCCAGAGGACGTTTGGTACCAAAGATAGCCATTGGAAGCTTTATTGAAGTAGAAATCTTTGGATTTGAAAATTGAAGTGTGTTTGGGGCACGTAAGAGCAAAGAGTTAGGTTTGAGTTTCCTTTTCAATGCTGATGTAGGAGGAAAGAAGAGGGAGAGGGATTGGGCTGTAGATAAACGTGGGCTGTGCACAGTCCTGGGGCAGGATCAAAATCATGCCGGGCCAGAGTTCGATTGACTGATTGTGCGGCTCAATTTGGTGAGGTGGGTTGATTTTGACTCAGTACCGCGGAAAAGGGGGCCGTAGACATCCGCGCGGCAGCAGAATAGGGGAAGAGGTGGACCTCGGACCCGGTCGGAGTCCTGCGGAAGGTCACATTGCTGCAATGAATAGACGCGCGATAGCGTTTATGGCGATAGTTTCCATGGGCGTCCGCTCAACATGTCCGGAGTAGGGTTGTTCATTACTCATAGCAATTCCCGGCTCTTGAAGGAAGAGAGGTTACAAGACAAACGGGTGCCGCCGGATCCCTCGGTACCAAAGTCGAGTGATAGGAGATGGAATCGCCCAAGAACGACCAAAAGTATAAATCGTCAGTGGGTATAGGAGACCGATGCGGCGGCGATGTGAGCGCCGTTAGTCCTGGAACGGACTGTGCGAGATCGATGTGGCCGCATTAGGTGGGTGTTTCGATCTTCGATTTTCGATCTTGCGTTCTTGCAGACGGGCACAGTCGATAATCGATACCAGACACCCGCTGAAGAGCCGGAGGGGCATCTGGGAGTTGGGTCCACCTTTTCGAAGCCCCTCTGATTGTGCGTGTAAGACGTTAGCGAAATAAGCGATGTGGCATGATTGTTCGTGGGTAGCAATCGAGTGCAAGCAGTGTTTCGCAGCGTTAATTTATGAGTAGGTATATGTAGGGAGGTACCATCGCTGGGCTTTAGATGGGATATGGCATGGATATAACAGCTCAGGAGTGCAGTCTCACTAGTGGGTTCGGATAAGAATCGAGGTGTCCGACGGGTAGCAAGAGCTTATTAAGGATGAAGTATCAGCAACGAAGCGTAGGGTGAAGGGTACATCGACCGGATTTGAAGTGTTAGCTGACGTGGAGGCGTATAGACATCAGCATGACAAGTAGGAAGCTGACCTAACAAAGCTTTCCCAACGGGTATATGCCTCAACCATTTGATAGTCAATTACAATCAAGGAGTGATAACAAAATCTAGTTAAAGGATCCTAGTCGTAAGGATACAATGTGGAACTGTTTCTCTGCGGCAAATGAACACTCTGCGGGATCTTTAGATCTCTCCGCCATATACCCCATGTCTCTTATTATAAAAGGCGGGCGCGATCATCACAGTGTGAGGTCGTGGTGAGGCTTGTGCAGCGACTAGCAAGACAGTATTCGAGCATAGAAGAGGTCTGGTGTGTAGTCGGCGAGGAGAGAGTGGTAGTATTCCGCATGGGTATTCGGCGAGCGACGGATGTATCTGGTGACTGTGATGCGGGCTGCGGGCGGTAGGTCTAGGTATACGAGTGGTATGCTGTATGAACGACGCAGTAATAGCTGCAACGAAGAGCAAAGAACCTGGTCAGAGGCGTGAGCTCATTTTGACTATGTGCACCACAGGCGTCAGAAACAAATGACCGGATGCCGTTCATAATTCCAGTAGGAGGCGACCAGCCATGTTACGCGTGTGAAAAAACACACTCCATAAGTCGAAAATGCACATATATCTCCACGGCCACAAAGTCCACAATGTCATACGTGATAACCTCTTAGTAATGGCCAGCAGATATTCGAAAAGTCAACATCCGCGGTGAATGCGAGGCGGGAGAAATAGGATAGATACCTCAAGTAGGTATGATCAAAGCCCTGGGGGTCTTAAGGTTGTAGGGCTGTTAGAATGTCCAGTATCTGGTGGGATTTATAGGCAATGATCTAGCTAGAGAGGTGACTAGTCCTTTAGGTAGCTTGGTAGTTAGACTTCGTAGAGGGAGGAAGTCGCGTCCCAGGAGAAAGCGCAGGCTGATACGCGGGTATGGGAGGGAAATGACCGCAGGCAAAGGACTGTCCATTCGGTATCAGTCAAAATAAGAGTACGACCACTGGCTTAAGGTTTTCAAGACTCTAAGAGCTCTGGACATTTCAGATCTACAAGGAGTAAGATGTTCAATAATTATAGAGTTTCAGATTTAGAACCTTCCAGAATGATTAAATATAAGAATAAAGAACTTTAAGAATCATGACCTGTAAGCATTAAGATAGTTACTAATGATAGTACTTAATATAAGAACCTTTAAGAATTATACCTGACTAGCATTCAAACTCTTAAAAAGATTAAAAGTTAAGATGATAGCATCCGGCTATACATATACATTTACAGCCTCTAGAAGGAATAGATATGTAACATCTCCAAAAGACCTTCGAAACACCGCCCATGCAAATCACGGCGCAAGCAAGGAATCAAATCTCCATATACACTACGCACCATATTGTGACCGATACAACCATGAACATCCATCAACTCCAAACCTCCTTACAAGGCTGCAGCAACGCTTCATAAGATCATCTAATAACAGACAGTATTCTCCCTAGCAATCTTAAACTTAAAATCCCCCCGAGGCCGCGAGGCAGCGAAAGCTTCATTATCTAATTAAGTCTGTCCTAGACGCTCCACTAACTTCGAGATATACTATATCCGCGTTCCTAATTACGTACTGACTGAGCGCGGCTAAGAAAAGCGAAGTGCAATCCGGACTTCTAGTGCCTGTGATCAGTACTAAAAAACAGGATATATTAGGAATGCATGTCTTCTAGAATATAGTCGAGTAGAGGTATAGAAGAAGCATGTCTATTCAATACTACTAACATTATACATATATTATAAAGATTACATGAGGAAATACATACATAGACAAGAAACACGAATGTGACTGTTTGGATATGAGAGGTGTCTGGTTGTGAGGACAGTTTGTCCTTCTGTAGCGCCCCCGCCTGTCAGACGACGCCACAGAATGCTCAAGCTCATGCATCTAGCGTCGTAGGACGGATGAATCGAGAGGGCATGGCATGTAACCGCATCCTATCGCGGTCAACTATGAATAGATAAGGAAGGTATGTCCTAATACAACCTAAGAAGTCTCCAGCTACCTCAGCTAGTCAAGGATCTACATGACATAACAAGTCTACTCACGTCCTCTCAACGGAGATGCCATTACCTTCTAGACCACAGGAACGTGCAGGTACCCAACCATCCACCCATATGCCCACAATCGCAAAGGAGCAATGCATCCCATCTGCGGAGAGTCAATGAGCTCAAAGGGTTCATTCTCCCTGGTATCACCACTAGCTTGGGACTATGAATCAATCATATTATCCACAATCTTATCTCCTCATGGTGTGATACGTCCCTACCTAAGTCGGCTCCCAAGACGAGACTTTCGACGAGGCTAGAATTGCTAGACCTTCCTGCTTGCTGCTAGAGAACGCATGACATTGGAGTCTGACTAATGTAAGTGGGTAAGTGGATACCGAGCACTGCCCACAAGTCAAACGGGAGAGTGACGAATTCTTCCTTTCTCAGGAGAGGACATGTTGATTTAGTTAGATAACATCCTTCTCCTCTTCCTCTTTCTCTTCCTCCTACGACAACGATGACGATAACGACGAAGACGATGACAACGAATGCACCTGGTGCAATAAACGTGGCTCCACATTCAGAAGGCCACAAATACCAAGATTGTCAGAAGCCTACCCATCAAACAAGCAAACCCCCCCGGTCCCCTTCCAAACACGAAACGAAAGAAATACAAAGTCAGAGCATAGTTTGGTGACGCTGTAGCAAGGCCGCTCGCCCTAGGATGGCCCAAGACTTTGTGACACGGAAGACTCTAGATCAATTTGAAGACTGTTCAATAAGGCTATGAACCAGCCTATTCATCACGAAAGCAAAAGAGCACAATATAATCGAAGTTTTGCCATGCTTCGTAGCAGGCACAGTCTGATGTCTACAGAACTATCCCATACTACACATCTGGCGCCATGTCAGCATACCTTTCCACTGTTTCTGACTAGCCGCATCTCTATTGGGGAGCCTCTAGCTTTACAGCAACAGTGCCTAGATACTTGGCCATGGCTTGGAAACACCCCAATAACATGAACGTGACGTCATTGTGGGTATCGTTATCTATGCTGTGATGGAGTCTATGAAGTAGAATTGTTAGTGATCAGGGGCGCTCGGAGATGTTGGTTCAATGTTCCGATCGTAGAGCACTCAAACGATCATCCGTGGCTAGGACCGGCTGATGAAGCAAGTCTATGAGGAAGCGAGCGCAAGCGAGCGAAACTTTGAAAATGTCGAACCTGTGGCACAATTTCGATGCTACACGATACTAGTTAGCGCAGAAACAATGTCTGAAGCATCATGTAGCTCACCATTTTGGACAATTGCCCCATCCTCCCAATCCATGTCTTAGACTATTTATCCTTTGACAACCTTCTTTCCTGCCTGCATACACGCATGACAATAGTTGTGACGAAAGCCGCAACACCGACAGTGCCTACATGCGGACTCAAGTGAGGAGATCAGCCACTGTTTGAAAATTAGTGCTCTACAACTTGTGGTTTTGACCTGTCTTACCGTTCATAGGCATTTCATCGATCTGAGTGGAGTAGTATACTAAGTCTGATTAGCCCTTGTACAATATCCGTGTTTGTATTCGACTTACGTTCAATGTCTCGAAGTATCCTGACGTCTTCGCTGGTGACGAAGTTGATCGCAACGCCCTTGCGGCCAAATCTGCCACTGCGGCCAATCCTGTGAATGTAATTCTCACGGTTGCTTGGCAGATCGTAATTGATTACAAGGGATACTTGTTGGACGTCAATCCCTCTAGCCCAGACATCCGTGGAGATCAAGACGCGAGAGTTTCCCTGGCGAAAGTCCTGCATGATACTATCTCGCTCTTTCTGAGGCATATCGCCGTGCATCGAAGAAACCGTGAAATTTGCCGCGCGCATCTTGTCGGTCAACCAGTCAACCTTTCTGCGAGTATTGCAGAAAATGACAGCTTGTGTAATAGTTAGCGTGTCATAAAGGTCGCATAGAGTGTCGAATTTCCACTCTTCTTTTTCGATTGCAATGAAATACTGCTTCAACCCCTCTAGTGTCAATTCATCACGCTTGACCAGGATTCGGACAGGATCCGTCATGAATTTTGTCGTCATATCGAGAACATCGTATGGAAGGGTAGCAGACACGACAACGACTTGCGTGGCAGGAGGTAGGTATCGGTATACGTCGTATATTTGTTCACGGAATCCGCGATTTAGGAGCTCGTCGGCCTCATCGAGCACCAGCATTTTGATCTGGCGAGTGCGCAGGTTTCGACGGCGGATCATATCGGCGACACGACCGGGGGTCCCAGAAACAACATGCTGACCGTAGTCAAGTTTGCGGATATCCTCGCCGACGTTTGTACCTCCAATACATGCGTGGCACTGGACATTCATGTAATCTCCAAGTGCCATGACAACGGACTGAATCTGAGTTGCCAACTCGCGGGTAGGGGAGAGAACAAGGGCTATGAGACAGTCAATTTTGGTTGTAACCTTCGTATGTATTGTCGAGCTTACCCTGTGTTTCTCTCACAGCGGTATCAATGACTTGGAGGATACTGATGGAAAACGTAGCAGTTTTACCGGTACCAGACTGTGCTTGAGCGATGGTGTCGCGACCTTTGCAAACTTGGACAATAGCGCGAGATTGAACAGCCGAGGGCGATTCATAGCCATATGCGTAAATACCACGAAGTAGGTTCTCTTTTAGGTGCATAGCCTCGAAGGTGGGCGCAACAGTGACCTCCTTCGAGGTCGAGAACTCCATGCGTTCATCTGCTTTTCTGTCGATACCGTCCGTCATGATTGTTGCTATTGTAGAAGAAATTCGGGTGGTAGATGGTATAAGGCGCGATGCAAAGGGGCCCACGATTGAGTCGCGGTCAAAATTTCAGTGCGGTCTTGCAGAGGAACAATCCATAGCAGAACGGACGAGATGCACTGGATGACTAAGCGCGAAGATACCTTAGGGTAGTAGCCTGTAGGTGCCTTACTGGTACCCACTAAGGCACTGGACACTGAAAGTCTTGGCAACGAAGCTGCACAATACGATCTTCCACATAGGACGTCAGCATTAGGCGGTAGCAACGTTCACTATGTACTATAGAGTCGCATTGATAATTCTTCCTAGTCGCTGCCTAGCTGCTTCTTTCACTGTACAAGAACGCCTGTTGATATGCATAGAGTCGCTCGCCGTCTGCGGAGCTAACTTCTCCAATCCAATCCTCCAAGCACGCTAGGCAGACCACAGCAGCTCTAATATATAAATGTATATATCAAAGGTCTGTATAGTCTAGCGAATGAAAATTGAGTCTGCCTTTCCCCAGAGACTCCGCTGCTTGTTCACGTGGTCCAAGCCTAGTGCTACATCGTCACGATCACCGATAAGGTTTGTGATTACATCTTCTGGAATGCTGTTAGCGAATGCACATGCGCGAGACATTAACTACATGCCATCATTCAAAAGTTGAGGTTTTGAGTATGCAGGTCTTTGAATCAAGGAAAACTTGATCTTATCCAAGTTCTTTCCCTTGATACCTGTCCGTTTCGACAGCCGCTCTTTGGTGTCTTTGAAGACTTCGCCCTGCATCGCTTGTTAAATACTGGGTCAACGAATTTGAGATACATGCACGCACCTCTTTGAGAACAAATGTGAACGGTATGCTATGCGGCTTCGCAGGATCCTTATCGAAATGGAACGCACTCATGAGTCGGGGGTTCTCATCGGCGAGTTCTTCGTCTGGTATTCTTTCGGCATATAGTACGAAGAATTCGTTAATCCCAGCTATGTCTTGGTCAAGAGGCATTGGCTTGATTAGCTTGTTACTCTGTGTTTGGAAGATCCGACACTTTCTTATCGAGTCATCGGGAAGGTTGATCTTTTTCTGTAAACCCTCTAATAGGTCACTGATTGTGCCGTTCTTGGGAACCAGAACTTCATAATCATCCACCTTCGAGATACCATCTGATAACCAAGAAATCTTCAATAATTTCCGGGATTCCAGCTCTGCGAGACTTAATTCGAGTACCTCGTAGAACAACTGATCATTCTTTGGTGCCGTAGATGACGCATAGCCTCCGTATGCAGTCGGGAAGAGGATGCCTCCCAAGGTCATATTTGGAGTCCGTTTGATTTGTACCTTCGGCCGATTCGTCGTAGGGTTAATAGTTGTGAAGCGAATATGGGTCGGGTCGACTCCTAGATGGATACCAACCTTCGCTGCAAATTGGTCGTAATTCATCTTCTTGCTTAAAGTGAGCATGAAAGACGAAGATTCGTCATCAGTAGGGGGCTTCGGTGTGAACGTGACATCACACCGATTGAGCAAATAATCGTAGAATTCTCGAACCTCCACGAACTTCCCGCTCGCTGTAAGCTCTGTAATATCCTTCTCTGGCAGTGTTTTCTGGATGGTAATAATATCGCCATCCTGGATCTCTGATGCATGAAGAGTGGCCTTTGGTTTGATGGGTTCAATCATGCTCTGTTTGATCTCTTCAAATAATTTAAAAGTGGTGCCAGCTGGCCAATTCATCATTTCGAGTATTTGAGGGGACAAATCCTGGACTTTTGTGTGTTGACCTGCGTAGAAGGTTCCCACCCCAAAAAGCGTTTGCTCTTCTGCGTCAAAATGCTTGAGAAAGAGCATAATCGGCTTGTTTCCGGGCTGTTGTTGAATAACGTCCGATTGAACTTCGCCAAAAATGGGATTTCCTTCTGAATCTAACTCTTTAGTACTCTCTACCCAGATTCGGAAATGCGGAGTCTTGGAGCCAAATTTGTTCGCTGCCTCCTCGACGGTGAAACTTGAGATTGTTATCGGCTGATCTGGACGAACTGTTCCATTTTGTCGATTTACCATCGCCCATGGTCTGAGCAGATTCGGGTCAGCTTCGATGTCTTCAGCAACCAGTTTGAGAAATTCTGTCAGTAATGTCGAACGAAGAACCCGGTAGTGTTTCGGGAACGCCGGGGTGCCGCTTTCCTTAGTCCACGGAACAATGTCGAAGCCTTGGTATGCAGTAAAATTCTTCTTTGTGGCAACATGGAGGTCCATGTATAGATGTGCTTCTTCTCGCTCCTTTTTCCGCCTTTCGGCTGCAATTCTTTCCTCCGCGATTCGCTGGGCTTGAAATTGTCAGCACATACGCTTTTGACCTTGTCAATTTCGAACTCACCTAGATGCGGGGGCACAGTAACTTCCTGATTAGGGAGTAAGATATCATCCAATCTGCTCTCACGGATATAAACGAGCATGTAAGCACTCATCGAGCGTTTCGATGACCACGTTCGGGTGTATGGATTCCGTTGTTGATTGTTGGCCGTGTTAGTAGGGTAATCGCCACCAAAGTTTTCTTCCATAGCTTCACGCTTGGTGGCGCGAGTGACTCGATCGTCGTCGAATTTGTAGAATTCGCCATTCTTGTCAGGCTTTAAAAAGGCGTAGTAGTGTCCAGCGTTAAGATCACCACTGTGTACTAGTACTCCGTGCAGGTGGTAGATATAAGGCTCGGAGCGGTCCGCAGTTTCAGAAAGATAGGGTGAGGCGTCCCAGAATTCAGGGAACTCGTATCGGTCGTTGACCTTCATCATGGCATCACGGTTGATGTCGTACTCGAATCGCTTGAGCTGGAGATGCAGAACTTGCGGGAAGCTTTCGAATATGACGCCTTTCTTGGCGTCCTGGAGACCGTGACCTTCAGCAAAGTATTTGTTCTCGCCATCCATAGTTTCAACCTGGACATAGTCTTTGAAGCTGTCATCCAGATTCTTGTTCCCACTAACGTTGAGCTGCACGTCCCAAAAGTCTTCAGTGCGCGAAGATTCGTAAGGAACGTTGATGCAAGATATGTAGGTTTTCATTTTGCCCAGGAACATCTTCGAAAGGGCATCCTGAGCTTCAGTTCCTTTCATCTTCTCTTCCATTCTTTCCATCAGGATACGGGACAACTCTTGTACATCCTGTTGTTCGAAGATCTGTTTGGAGTCCCATCCGAAGGATTGGGTTAGCTCATTGGTCGGAACTGGTTGCGCGCTACTTTGAAGTTGATAGAAAAGCCTTTGTAGCGCGTAGGCGCTGTTTGATCGATCTGCTTCCTGCTCAGTCGGTATCTGATAAATTGCCTAATCAACAAGTTAGCATCCTAGAAATCGATATTTGCAGCGCGTGTGGTATACTTTGCGGAAGGCATTCGTGAAATATAGCGACTGTAGCAGCGAGTTTAGATAGCATGTTGCACCCTGATTTTTTAGTCCCACCAGTCCAGTCTCTTTTTTTGAATCGTAACTACATTGATCAGCTCACGCACTGTTGCAACCAGTCAGAACATACTTCAAGAAATTGTGCCATAAAACACCTGTGGGATCTTTCAACACTCTGACATATGCCGTCACCTTGGCACTGTCATTTTCAACCATAGGCCGAGGTTTATCTTCCCATGACGAGGCGAAGAGCTTTCGAAGCTCAGCAAACCGTGTAAATCCCCAGTCACCCTCATCTACAGTGAACCTATGCGTCGCGGTATGTGTGACGTGCATTGTAGGGTCGTTGGGATTCCATAATACTAGGAGAAATTGCACACAAGCATACCAGTCCTCTGGAGGCTTATCTTCAAATCCTTGTTCAAGATAAAATGAAGCACTGTCCACATTGTTGCCGCTTGGAAAGAAGAGAATCCTCCAAGGAGAGCCTGCGCATTGGAAGACTGGTCCATGTTCTTTGCGACCCATCTGTCTCCAATTTGTGATATCCCAAGTGTGTATGGCTTCGTCCTCTGCTTCCTGATCTGGTAGGTCTGGTAGATATCTCTCTTTCATGGCATCAAAGTCATCCGCTCTCAGTATGGGTTCAGCTTCGATATCTTCCATTGCGTCGGGGTCATCCTGCGATATGATGGCAACATCATGTTTCTCCTCGAACTCTGAATCGATCAGCATATCGCTTCCGAGCTTGCAAGATATCAGTCAGTCTCTTTGTTCACTATGCGCCTGGAGCTCGGTGTATTGGGAGGAAAGGCAGAGCTTACTTGGTCCATGGTCAAGAGTGGCGTGGAAAAGATGGAGGAGGGGTCGCGGTGGCTTCAAAAGAAGCTACCTTCTCTGCCGAACGCGAAAGAGAGAGAAAGTGCAGGGCGAGAGAAATCGTGCTTGTTGGCACGGGAGACCGGAGCAACAGTTTCTGGAAGCGCACAATACAGCGTACAGGATGATTCTGGCTGGGCGTGAGAGGATGGATGTCAAGATTGAGGTACGTAGCGGCAGCTCGCTAAAGCGGCAGAGCGCACAGAGCAATGACGAATGGGAGCACTGCACCGGAGATATGCAACAGTGCTATGTATTAAGGTTAGATGTGAGGCAGCAGAGTATCGCGCTATATGGGGATACCGTCCTGGTGTCAATTGTTGGTTCATGAATGAGGACTACTATGTACAACCCCGCTGATTCAGACTTTATATCACAAACCGGACCTATATCTGAATAACTCTTCGGAGCCAGCAAGCTACTATGCAATCAATGCCAGCATGTACATTCGGTAATGTTTGGGATGTTAACAGGAGCGACTGTCACGCGTGAGAACTTTGCTATGAAATGCAAGGTTCTGTTCTCTTTGCCTAGGCAATTGACAGGACACGAACAACGCATTCAGTTTGTATGTCATAGCGATAGTCTCAACATCGAAAATGTTAAGACACAACCATCTGTACAAATCCTGAAGGGAGTTCGGCGCCGGCACTGTAGGTCGTCGTATGAACGACACAAGACGAGTTGTTGGGTGAAAAATGATGTCGAAGTCATGTCACCGACTGAACAGGGATCTAAGTTTTCCAGTAGCATGGAACACTTCAACAGGTAGAAAGTAAGCCTAGGGGGTGCGTGTGCTTGTGCGGGGGCACTGAGGGGAGCAGCCAGCAAAGGCAAAGTTTGGCGGGGCTCAAGCTGTCTGTATCCATCGATCTATCCCCTGTTCGGTAGCACAGGGCGAGGTCTTTTTAACGTCGTCTGCTAATTTAGAGCTTTGAGCTGTGCTGTGAGCCTAACTCACTCCTCATGTCGCCCTGCCTACGTCCTTTGCACACATATCTTTTCGATGTTTCTACCCAGGACATCTCCAAATTGCAGCAATGTTTCGAGAAAATCGATACTCTATCTGAGCTCGACAAGATATGCTTGTCGAGCACTGAGCCATGTCCATCGCAAGCATGCGGCATATCGGCCATCAACTGCTCTCGATGAGTACGCGACCTCCTCTGAGCCACATTTGATGTGGGTTCTTCGACATGTGCTGACATCCGGGCGTCAGTTGGGTGCAACGTGAAGCCAGACCTATCAGTCTGCGTCAATTGACATTCTTTGGGAGAACATTGACTCAGTCACGTTTGCTCGAATCTGCAAATTATGTGCGCACAGAACTGCCTACACGGTACCATGCCTTGAACCCGAATTCAACGTAGTAGAGGAGACTGATACTGTGCATATAGCATAGCACATCGCTTGCGCGATATGCAGACACTTCCGTACGTAGTCGTAACTAACCCTCATATCTCACACGTATACGATCTATATTTCAAAGCTTTTGAGAGATTTCGACGAATCCCTGAGATCAAATCGCTGGAAGAAAATGATAATTATGTTAAAATTGTGAATGAGACACTCCGTGAGCATGCCACGATCATACCGCGACTGGCCACAGGCGTTCTGGAAATCCAGGGTCTTATGGAACCAGAAGAGACGGACAAATTTATGACCACACTCTTGAGATCGGTAGGCAGTGACCAACTATATTTCGTTTCTATCTCACTAACCACACTCCATTGCACAGCGCATATCACGACGAGTGATAGCCGAACAACACCTTGCTCTGACCGATACATTTCATTCGCCATGGCATTGTCCAGAATCCAAGATCGAGGAGCCTAACAGTGATTTTGTTGGCGAGATCTTTCTGCGATGCAATGCCAAAGAAATCGTGGAAAGATGTGCGACTGCCACCCAGAAGCTCCTTAGACAGTCGTATGGAGCCTCTTGCCGTATTCCGGAGGTCAGAGTAGAGGGACATTTGGACGCCACATTCCCGTACATCGTGACTCACTTGGAATACATTGTTGGAGAGTTACTGCGTAACTCAATTCAAGCCGTCGTTGAACAGCGGAAATATCGTGATGTGGACCCACCGCCAATCGAGGTCCTGATATGCGAGACACGCCAACATGTAATTCTTAGGATTTCAGATCAAGGAGGTGGTGTGCCACGAGAGATCTTGCCATATCTATGGTCTTTCAGTAAAGGGCCAAGGCGAGAGAAACGTCTGCATAACCTCCACCAAGTTCCAAAAATGCTTGGAACGCTCCAAGAAGTCAAGGCATCCTCAGATCAAAGCTCGATCGTGAATGACACTGCGGGAGACTCAAAACATCGCTCTTCTCTATCTTCACTTGCCAGTCGCTCGCCCCAGCTACGCTTAGGTATCGGGCTGCCAATGAGCAGAATATACGCAGAGTACTGGGCCGGAAGCCTAGAGCTACATAGCCTCGAGGGATATGGCGTTGACTGCTTCCTCCAGGTATCTAAGCTGGGCAACAAGAACGAGAGGCTTACGACTAGAGCGAGCATGGACGCCGTTTAAGAAACCCCTACTTCTATGCAGCCACCATACGCAGTGCGTCTCGGTCCTGCATGTTGGAGCTTGCTCTCAACCGTTTATTGTGGATTCGCACCTGCTTCTTCCAGTCGGCGAGCGGGAAGTTGCAAGTCAGGCTGTCTTCTAGCCTACCTTCCTCGCGCTTCCAGTAACAACAGTATAAACAATCGTCCAGACACTCGGCATCAACACGACACAAATACTCAGCATCAACACAACACAACACAAATACTCAGCATCCACACCACACAAATACTCAGTATCAACACAGTATCTCCGCTATTAGCACATGTTATCTAGGCATGGAGAATCTTAAGAGCTTCGTTAAATCATTGTCCAACATGCTTTTTCAACCTATCGGAGTATGCCTGTTCCTGTCTACTTCGTCAGAGGATACTAACACATACAGATCAAGGGGCGATTACCTCTTCGTAACCATGGTTATTCTGATGACCTTGACGCCCTCTCCATACGGTTCATCCTCGATGGTCTCGCTCCAAATCCTGACAGTACTGAGGTTGAACTATATCTTCCTCAGACTCGCGAAGGCCCAGCTGGACCCCCTGTGCCTACTCTACTTCCAGGAGCCATCGAACAGCACAGTACAAGCTCGGTGTGGAAGGGTCCTATCACGCATATTCGCGAGATTTATCATTGGGAGAAGTGTTTGCGGGCTTGCCTCGAGAACCTGTTAGCGATGACATTGCTGAAGGAATTTCGACAGGCTGCAAAGCGTCAGATCGGTAAGTTGGGGAACATCGCTCGAACATTGAACCGAATGCTTACACGGTACAGTGAGATTGAAGCCACGTACCGCTGGCAGAATGCTCTGTCACTTCGCGAATAGTGCTGGTCGAAAGACGTTTCACATCGTACTGGAAGACCTCTTGACAGACATGATCGAGCTTTACAACAATGAATTTGCGGATGCGGACCAGTCAGTATTCGCACTTTATGGGGACCTTCGAGACGAATTGGTCGCATTTCTGCGAACTCACGACTGTTTCCAAGAAGTTCAGGGTGTATACATGCTGATTGACGTGGATCTTCATGCTGCGTGCGACGGCCCTCACAAAGTCAATTTGACTGGAACCACCACGTGGAAACATCCCTCAATCACGTTCATAAGCTTAAAGACTAGAGTCTTAGCTGGCGAACCCGTTGCTCTCTTCTTACACTACGATGCCCCGTTGATGTCTGACGCATATCCCTGCGGCGTTACTCCAGAATATTGCATCGACTCAAATGACATGCCATGGCAGTGGATTACTGGATCCCAAGGATTTGTTTGCGAGGCACCGATCAGTCTTGTTGACTCCGTCAAGTCTTCTCCTCTGAAACACAATACCTCAAAATCCAAATTTGTGACCGTGAGTGACATCAAGGCCATTCTTGACACGCATTTTCCCGGGCGTATGAAGCATGAACGAATTTCTCGCATCCGTGTCAGGCTTGAGATAGCAGCACACGATGACATGAATTCGCAGACTTGGCGTCGGGATAGACAATTCATGCACATCAACTATGATAATGGGTGCCTTGAGCCAAGATACGATTTTACTGGAGTAGATGTATCACAGGACCACTACTCTGCAACAACAAGGGAGCTAAACCCGTACGCGTACCCACCACCGGGCCCTTACTGGCTGAAACAGTACGAAATCGAGAATGGAGAGCCGTTCCAATTCGAAACTACTAAGGAGATTATGGACAGAGAGGACAAAGAACTTTTCGGACCCTTGGGCTACAGTACTGTTCATGGTTACCCATCCAAAACCAAGAACGTAAGTGTACAAAGATATCGGTTGCCTAAGAGGGCATCATGGCAAGCACTTGTGGTGCCTCAAATGGAATCTACAGAGCAGCAGTCGGAACGACTTGAGGACTTACAGGAGAGGGCTGACAGTTGTTTTGATGCGGATGCCCTCAATGCGGCTCTCTCGCACTCTCCGGCTGCATTGACGCCACCTGATTCAAGAAGCAGTCCTTCAAGTGAAAGTGAGGCTGGACCTGGGGCAGATGCGAGCGGACTTCGAGCAAAGACTCTCAACGTATTCAATTTCACCGTCGAAGATTTGCCGAGCTGTAATGAAGGGAAGCTTGAAGTTCTCAGCGTTCCTTCTCGTCAGGATAGCTTGATAGGTGGACCCTTCAGTGCGGATATCGATGGCAGCCCGGGAAAAGAGCAGACACCATCCAGTGTTCGGGTAAACGCTTTAGACGGTACACTAGATATGCATTCCCGAAACAAGATTGAAAACGAACTCGCGACAAACGAGGAGACAAAGCCTGATCAGAAGGACATCCGTACGTACTTTGAACAGTGTTTGGCCAAGACAGCCAGCGCGTCGAATATCGCTGTGCTCACCAAAGACAACAAGGATCTAGAAGAGGAAAAGGTCTACGAAAGCTTTTTCCTCGATATTCGCAGCTCAGGGGCTAACTCTTCAATTGCAGCCGTGGAACGTCTCGACGAGGATTCCAGGGCCGTTGATGACCAGGATTCTATGCTGGGATCCAACGAAGATCTCGACATGGATATGGTGGCCGACATGGAGTGATACAAGGGAGGAGAACGGCTGTGGACTGTCGGGAGTACCAGGAGGAGGACACTTTGGTACTACCTGGTGGTATATGATCATGAGGTGGTTTCAAACTGGTTTTCAGTTCCTTTGGCGCATGTTTGAGATTTCGCACGCGCGCATCGGGCCGCATTTCTATCGCTTAGCCTCCCTCAACGGGGAGTGATGCAGGTATGTAGCTGTTATTCGCAGATTATCCTCTCCCTTGTGTTCCTGTTTTGTGTCAGGTGTGTTGGCATGCACGGATCAGAGAGATAGGAAAAGGACAAACCTGAATCTTTCTTTACCTGATCGCCCATAGCTTGGTAACGGGACTCATTGATTAGCCTCTTGCACGCTAGCATGTCTACACTGTAGGGTAGCAATATATGAAGGTGTCAAGCAACTATCTTGTATAACATTGCTGTTGTTTCGACAGTGCTAATGCTCAGGCCGCTACTATATACCAGAAATGGATAGACGCATGTGCATGTGGGAGCGGCTTCTTGGCGCTGATCAAAAGCCACTTTCCTACCTGCTTAGGGGGTAAGGTTCGGCCGTGGAACCAGCCACTGAGCTTCAAGGTGACACTCGAAACTACTGCCGCGCATGTCGCTATTGCTGGCCGCCAAAATGACATTCTTCCTGCCCATCCGCCACTGAATACAATCCATTTCCTTTACTGCTTCGTCCGGCGTATTCACAATTGGCTTCTCTTACTCGTCTTCTTCATGTTGATCTTCAGATTGCCCTCCCAGCGCGTCGATAACGCGCGAGTTCCATTCCCTACCTACACGAATCCTGACTGTCGCAAACTCGATATAGTCTTGCGTACACCTTTTTATACCTATACGTGACGCCTTGGTATATATCCATTAAACATGACGTCCTGAAAGCCGCAGGCACTCGCAATTCGCGTGGCTCCATTCATATCACCCCTTACAACCCTCTGTCCTAAAACTTCTCGTCATCCAAAGACAGGGCTTGAAGCCGAGCATAATTTTGAGTTGTTTTTGCGGATCAATACGAGTTTTTCTGAGCACTGGCTCGCAGCTTTGCAGAAATGTTCGGACCTTGGATTGAAACATGGTCCTGGATTAAAAGTCTTGCGCCCAAGAAGTTCAAAGTCGAGAGGCCGCATCTCAACTTCATTACTATTCACTGTGAGTTACTTGGGCGATAGGAGGACGTGAAGAAGGAGGAAACATGCTAACTGGATTCGCTACTTTGCCTAGACCTGTATCTGGTTCTCATGACGATCGTGGGATCTATTATCTTGTTTCCGGGTGGAGGAATGTCTTATATCGACGCATTGTTCTTCGCCAGTGGCGCTGCCACTCAAAGTGGTCTCAACACGTAAGACGCTTGCAGGCCGTCGACCAAACCAATTGACTTACACCTCACAGAATTGATGTCAATCTACTGCACGTGTATCAACAGGTAAGAGAATCACTATGATCGAAGTTGCATTTCATTGATCCCGTCAAGGTCGCTATTATGTTGATAGCTTGTGTGTGCAACCCTATCTTCATACACACTTTTGTCGTCTTCGTACGCCTCTACTGGTTTGAGAAGCGTTTTCAGCACGTCGTTCGAGAGGCGAAGAAACTGCGGACCACGCGATCTCGCTCAAGGGCCCTAGGCGATGACGACGAGAATGCCATCGGACATATTGATCGCGGCGTCAATGGACGTGAGATCAGGGTGCTACGATCAGCAAATGGGAATGCGAGTAATGGAAGAGCAAAGGATGGGAGTGGCTCTGAAACTGGCGAATACTCCAATTCTGATGAAATGACACGGGAGCTCACACAATCGGAACGACCCATGAGTCCGAGCTCAGCAACGTTCAGACGAGACATTGTATTCGCGGATGAGCTACCTCGGGCTGAACGAGACTTGTCTAATCTGGACCGTATTCCTGAGAGACGTCCTGCCGAGCAACATATAGCCTTCGTTGAGAAACAGCGGAACCACAAAGACAAGGGCACCCTCTATATTCCAGGACCAACAGAGTTCGATCGCGGACATAAGCCTCAGGAGTTGAATGAGAATGAGGACGAAGGAGTGAGAAAG
Source organism: Pseudovirgaria hyperparasitica (assembly GCF_010093815.1). NCBI lineage: Eukaryota > Fungi > Ascomycota > Dothideomycetes > Acrospermales > Acrospermaceae > Pseudovirgaria > Pseudovirgaria hyperparasitica. The sequence continues at coordinate 721,852 of NW_022985566.1, forward strand.
TTGCGAAATGACGAAGATGACTTGTCACGAGACATCCGCCCAGCTCATGCTAGGCGTATGAGCGAATTTCATGATGATGATGATCATCCGCTCAAGACCATGAAAAGACACGCTACGGCCGATGATGGGAACGACATGACATATCATTCACGTTTCAAGGACAAGATATCTGCGCCGTTCAAGCTGCCGAATTTAAAGGGAGACACTGGGATCCCCATACTACAAGGACTTCGACAGAGGGCAACGACACAGCGGACCAAAACCATGGCGAGTGTCCGTACAGAACGTAGCACAGATCGAGATCCTATGCCGTATCTGACTTGGCAGCCTACTATTGGGAGAAATTCAATGTTCATCGATTTGACTGAAGAGCAAAGAGAGGAACTAGGAGGCATCGAGTACCGAGCACTGAAAACCCTAAGTATCATTCTAGTTTGTCAGTTAATCCTCATGTTCTTTCGTACAATCAGGACTAACTAGGTTCAGTATACTATGTTGGGTTCCATCTAATTGGGATGATATGCCTGCTCCCATGGATCATAGAAACCCGCAGCTACCATACGGCACTCAATGAATCCAGCATCAACATTCCCTGGTGGGGCATATTCACACCAGCGTCGATGTTCAACGATCTCGGCTTCACATTAACACCTGACTCGATGATATCGTTCCAGTCCGCTGTCTTCCCTCTGCTGCTTGGAAGTTTTCTCATCATCATTGGAAACACAGGCTTCCCGTGTATGCTTCGATTCGTAATATGGTTTGCATCAAAGTGTGTGTCAGATAATACTCCTCTTTGGGACGAGCTCCATTTTCTTCTGAATCACCCTAGACGCTGTTTCACCTTACTGTTCCCAAGTAACGCCACCTGGTGGCTCTTCTGGGTGCTCGTTCTTTTGAACGGAATCGATCTGATATTTTTCATTATCCTTGATGTGAGGAGCTGTACTGCAGAATCGGAGTCACATCGCTGACCTGATACAGATCAATGACCCGACCGTCACAGACCTTCGCGTGGGAGTTCGAGTACTTGTCGGTCTATTCCAGGCCGCCTCAACTCGCACAGCAGGTTTCGCTGCTATCAACATCGCTGACCTTCACCCGGCTGTCCAAGTATCATATATGATCATGATGTACATTTCTGTATTCCCTATTGCCATATCCCTTCGTCGAACCAATGTCTACGAAGAAAAGTCGCTTGGAGTCTACCAAGATGCTGACGACGAATCTGATGGCAAGAATCACAGCTACATCGGCATGCATTTCCGGCGACAGTTATCGTTCGATCTATGGTATGTTTTCCTAGGCTTCTTCTTCATTGCCATCATCGAGGGCGGTCGATTGGAGAACACGAATGACTACGCTTTTACACTCTTCAGCGTATTGTTCGAGATCATAAGTGCATACGGCACAGTTGGTCTTTCCCTTGGCTATCCTGGTGTCAACACCTCCTTCTCCGGTCAATTTAGGACGTTGTCCAAGCTCATCATCATAGCTATGCAGATTCGCGGTCGGCATAGAGGTCTTCCATATGCACTTGACCGCGCAATTTTATTACCCTCTGAAGGGTTGAACAAGAAAGAAGCAACAGATCCGTCAAAGTTGCGTCGCCAAAGGAGCAATCTTAGCGAGATGGCTGCAGCTGGGGACGGTAATACAGATCTAGGGGCCGAGGGTAGAAACCCGACGATAGGCAGGAATCCTACCATTGGAAGAAACACAACCATCGAACGAGATCGTGGATATGGACTATCGAAACTCATTAGCGGGGCGTTGAGTGTGACCCCCACGACGCCGATCAAGGACAGGAACCGTGAGAAGGGGCTATAATCATTTCTCTCACGTACGGGTATATGCGCAACCATGGAAGCCGTTTTAGTAATCTTATAGAGTTGTTAACGGGCTAGAATTTTGATATTTGGCTGGATACTTTATTGTTGGATATAGAAGCCGACCATTTGAAGCAGTTGCTGATCTAGCGCTACATATTTATCATAGAATATGACGCCTATCTAATGATCTATGAGAGATGTATCAAATGGCATATGCGAAGCCTCTGCTGACTAAGTGTAACTTAATTGACTATTCTCATGCCTTAGGCATTCGAAATAGCATCCATACTAAACAAGTATCAAAGTAAAGCCGCAACGCGAAGCTTGCCATTGCGGACCCCTCCACCGTCCAGTGACGACGCAGAACGAAATGTCTACAATCACACAGAGTGCCCTGCAGAGCTCGTATCCGTAAGTAATCTTTGTTGTCTAATAATTTAATGCAGACTCATTGATATACTAACGGGCGAGTTTGCAACCAGGCCCCTCCTCCCGAAAGAGTTCAATGGGAACCAGCCAAAGACCATCCGACTCTTTCCCTTGAGCAACTATACCTTTGGTACAAAAGATGGACAGCCCGAAGAGGATCCGTCTGTGATGGCACGTCTCAAGCGTCTGGAAGAGCACTACAACGAGTATGGTATGAGAAGGACTTGCGAGGGTATCTTGGTCTGCCACGAGCACAACCATCCCCACGTACTAATGCTACAGATTGCAAACGCTTTCTTCAAGCTGTAGGTCATATCATCTCTAGCTTTTTATCGAATACTTACCTGGATTCCCGACAGACCTGGCGACTACCTCCAACCCGAAGACGAAGAGATTGATGGGTTCAAGAATAGACTGAATGAGCGCCTTGCACCGGTTGGATCACAATTCACGGGTGAGGGAGTTAACGACGAATGGCAGATTGCAGACTGTCTTGCGCAGTGGTGGAGGCCGAATTTCGAGACGTTTATGTATCCATTCATCCCGCCTCACGTCACGCGGCCAAAGGAGTGCAAGAAACTGTATTTCATTCAATTACCAAAGAGCAGTAAGTATCTGCAGCTCCGATCAACATATATGAAGCTAACCTCAGCGCAGAGGTCCTTAGTGTCCCAAAGAACATGAAGCTCCTCGCCGTGCCGCTATTTGAACTTTATGACAATACGCAGCGTTATGGTCCCCAACTATCGGCTATCCCACATCTGCTCTCGCGGTACAATTTCGAATATATAGATGAAAAGGGCGAGATCGTGGCTGTCACTCCAGGCGGTGGCCCGATGAGCGGTAATGTGCCTCAGACGAAAGTACTGGCAGGCGGGGACGAGGAGATGAACGGAGATGGCATCACCTCATGAAGAGGCTATATGATGGGATGCGTTCCACGACGTTTTGTGCATTTTAGCGGGCGTTGACAGGGTTCTGGAAGAATGGGATAGCAGTTCCAGCTTGAAGAGGTCGTTAAAGAGGAGATTTCATATTGGTCAAGCTTATAAATGAAATGGTGTAAGTAAGTTCGTAAGACATTTTACACAACGTTGTTGAACCAATGAAAATATGTATGGATCGTCGAAGCTTCAGCGTATTTCACCCACGAATATTTGCCTAAAGATTCCCGACACCACCGCCGAGGTTGACCGAGCTCAAGCTTCACTTCCACCCCGCGTCATGTACTGAACCGCATTACACTCACAGCTTCCGTCAACACGGATCACTCCCAAAAACCACAGCCTCTCACGCGCCTTTAATACACTCGCCGCGATGCTCCTCCTCGGCCTCACCGGCTCCATCGCAACTGGCAAATCCACCGTTTCCTCCCTTCTCTCCTCCGCACCCTACAACCTCCCCATCATCGACGCCGACCTCCTCGCCCGCAAAGTCGTCGAGCCCGGAACCCCAGGCTATGCCTCTATTCTCAAACACTTCGGCCCCAGTACGCCCGACCTTCTCGAAGCGCCCAATAATTCCAATGGTGGCGAGAACGGACCGAGCGGCAAAGGCCGTCCGCTGAATAGACCAGCGCTCGGAAAGAGGGTCTTTGGGACGAGTGAAGAGGCGCAGAGGCTGAGAAAGGTACTAGGCGGCATCGTGCATCCAGCGGTGCGTAGAGAGATGTATAAGGAGCTGCTAAGTGCGTATTTGCGCGGATGCTGGGCGGTGGTACTGGATGTGCCACTGCTGTTCGAAAGTGGGTGGGAGCGGTATTGCGGGTGTATACTTGTTGTCGCAGTGCGGGATCCGGCGATACAGATGAAGAGGCTACGCGATAGAGATCCGCATTTGAGTGCCGAAGATGCGGAGAATCGCGTTGTGAGCCAGGGGGATGTGAGGGAGAAGGCGGAGAGGGTGATGCGCAGGGGTAAGGGGTGGGGTGAGGTCGTGTGGAATGATGGTGACCGTGAGGAGCTGAAGAGGGAGGTTGAGAGGGTTATGAGAGATGTAAGAGTTAGGAGCCCGGCTTGGTGGGGATGGGTGTTGTTGCTTTGTCCGCCAGTGACGGTGGCGGTTGGGCTGTATAGCTTTCTGAGGAGTTGGAGAATACAGAAGCAATGGGAGGGGGAGAAGAGATCTGAGAAGGCGAAATTATGATACCAAAGACTGCATACTATGAACATTCGATCTGTCTGGCTTATTCTGTTCGCAGAGGTATCACAACCCCCATATCACTTCCTAGGCTGGACCTTGTGGTGGATCACTTTTGCACAATGTAGCTCTCCCGCCGTCAGTCATGCCCTCTTTACCCCAGACGCGGGTGCAACAACAACAACAATCTTAAATTCTGGCTTCTTTGACCGCTACTCCACACGCCCTACGTTTCGATCTCAGCCTACCTTTCACACTTCCAAATTTTCCCAAGCACACGGATCAACACTACTCTGTACCATCACGATGACCACCAAGTGGAACTTCAAGTCGAAGGACAATGTCATCGACAACAGCGACCTCACCCTCCTCTTTGCCGCCAAACCACCACCCTCCACCCATGCCAAATTCTTCGACCACGAACGCTACTGTAACCAGCCTCGCAACGCCATCGACATAGATGCCTTTCATCTCTTCGACCCTATCACCTACCCAAGCACAAAGAAGCATGTGAAGCAGAAACAGGACGGATCCACCCAGCAAACCCCGGGCCATTCCTTCCTTGCCGCTCTCTCCGCCCGCGACTTCAAGTCCCCAGATGAGGTGAAACGCGCCCTCACCAACACCACACAGAAGAACATGCTAAAAACCCAGGACACTACTCTCGAATACCTCGTCTTCAAGCGCTCAAACGGCGAGCGAGTACACTTCTCTCCCACTGCTGCTGCTGCTACCGCGACATCGTCCTGCGAGAACGAGAACCCGGTCGACGATGCCGCCGCGCCTAGAAATGCCCAGACCCATCCCTTACGCATCAGGGTCAGACAGGTCCCGTTGTATATCATCCGGCCGTTAGATGGCGAGCCGTACATTCCTAGTCTGCTGATCCGCCACCCAACGCGCGTAGCCGATGTTTTCATGGGCGATGCGCAGACGCATGGGAGGTTGGAGAGGGTGCAGAGTGTGCCCGTCTACATCCCACGCGAGATTGTGCTGCCGCCCGTTCAGCAGGGCAGTGAAGAGGCGTCTTCCGAGGAGGACGAGGCGGAGGAGGGGGCCAGCTGGCCCGATGCGGGATCGGAGGCGGTGGGAGAGCAGGAGGATCCGTTCCCGGCTGAGATGGGTGAGGTTGAGGCTGAGGAGGGGAGCGTTTGGGGTGATGGGGAGGTGGAGGAGGGGTGGATTCGGGATGTTTAGGTGGTGTGTTTGGGGTGTGGGAATCGGCCGTTGACTTGATTCTATGTACTAGATAGCTTGAGAAGTTGGCCCTGAGAAGCGTGTCATGTAGTTTCACATGAAAATAACAGCTGTGAAACTTGTGTCTTGCATATTATTGTGCCCCTCTGATTGACTGTTTCCACGATCTCAACAACCTACACCACTGAAACCTGGGTATCAATCATAGCCTCATCTGTTGATAGGCAAATGTAGATAGGACTCTTCGATGAGAGCTTCTGCGAAGCGACAATACCAGCTGATATAGTACATCAGGCTCAATCTGTCAGTCCGCACTTCCTGACTCTGAGTACAGATATAGGTTACCGGAAGCTCACGTTCTAACGCGCTGTCTGCGTTATATAGCTCATCCATACAGTCATTATTGGTGCTCCATGTTCTACTTCAAGCAGTTCTTCACGATGGAAGAGTGACATTTGCATGTAGAGAGGACAGAGTAAAGGCTCACGTTGGGACTGGTCCCGAGCTAGCCTATACAGAAAACATCACAAATATAGCTTTCGCTCTTGTCACTGTGCTAGAGAACTGCCTTCTCATAAGGCATTCTCGTGTTTCTGTCTACTTTATAGATGAACTAGCTATAGCCGAATGTCAAATAATGTAGTTTTTTTACCAATGAACACACGCACACACCCTGCTCCACACACCATCTCAGGCCTCCCAATCGACCACCTAGCTATTAGCAGCCCCTTCTATCCTCTCCTTCTCACTTCCTCCACCGCCAATCCAATCGAATCCAATCACCTACCCAAAAATCCCACCTCCCATCCTCCCCATTGGCACAAGTTCCCCAAACACACCCCTCTTCAAACTCCTCCCAAACCCACCCGGAATGGTACCAATATCCGGATTACCGCAAACACCACCAATACGCACACAAACAGGCCCACCACAGCAGCTATTGACCGCACATCTCTCACTAATACCGCAATCGGCACTGCTCACACACGGTGCCATAGTGCGGCATTGCTGTCTGCGGTCGACGCAAATGGCGTCTTTCTCGATGGCGCCGGCGCACACGCACGGGTTGCCGGGCCTATCGATGGGTCCGCAGGGCGAGAAGTGTTCGCAGACGCCGGTGGGGCCGCAGACTGGGGGTGCGGGGATGGCGGTGTGGGACGGGGTTATGGGGGTTGCAATGATGTGGGTGGATGTCGGGGAGGTTGACGAAGTTGACGAGGAGCTGTTGGCGTAGGGGGCTGTTGAGAGGGTTGTGTTTGGATATTGGGTTTGCGGGAGGGTGTTTGTGTATGTTGTTGTGGTTGCCGGGAAGGTTGGGTAGAGCGTGGAGGAGTTGGACCAGGATGGGGTCGTAGGAGAAGAAGAGCTTGCGTTTGTGTAGGTCGGGTGTGAGGAGCTGGAGTTTGTGTATGGGTATGTTGGGAGTGGGGTACTGGAATTTGTGTATGGGTATGTTGGGAGTGGCGTGCTGGCATTTGTGTAAAGAGCGCTCGACGTCGGGATGCTTGAGTTTGTATATGGAGGGTCTGACGGTACGGACGAGTATGATTCCGTGAATGAGGTCGGGTCAGGAGTGCTTGAGTTGGTCCATATCCCTGTCGGTGAGGCCGTGAAGCTCGGAATTCCGCCGGTTCCGGTGCCGTAAGATCCTGTTGGAATGTACACCACAGGCAGGGTCGTGAATTCTGTAACTGTTGTGGTCGTAGTCTCGACCTGTGGATCATTAGATACAGCTGCGAAGGTTTTCATCATTGACACTTACAGGGCCGTCAATAAGGGTGGTGCTTGGATACACGCCTATGCAGCCACATGCACTGGAGTAGCCCTCAACGCCGTCACAGAATATACCAGCCAGATACGGCAAGTCCTTTGTGGTCGATATCGTGGTCGATATCGTGGTCACATGTGGATGCCTCGACATAGGGGGTACATAGCCGTCACGGCGTTCCTTTCTTCTCGCAACCGGATAGATAGGCCGGGGCGTGATCGTTTCGGTCGCAGTCTCAATCTCCGTCACAGTCCTGTAAAGTACCTTAGAAAGGTCCTCTTATAGTAATTATGTAGTGTCTGACTCACGTAGGGGGATTGGTAATGGTCTCGTGCCAGAAGCTGGAGCAATCTGCTTCACCATTGGGAATGAATCCATAACCACCATGAACAGCTAGAAAGCATAGATCGTCAACACATTCCACGTCATCATTCGATGCCACGAGAGCAGGTATAGCGAGTGCTAGAAGAATAGAAAAGAACGTCTTCATGTTGCTGATGCTTGAAAGAGAGAGTGTTACTAGAATTGATCGTGGAAGACGTGATTGCAAAGACGTTCTCCTCCTCTTATAGCGTATCTACTCGAGTCCCCCTATCGCTACGATCTGAGATCACAGACTTGCCACAGTCGATTACCATGGTAATAGATTGTTCATGCATCTCCAGACCGGGTAGAACCGAAGCCACAATTTGACACAACAAGTGTAATTTCAGGACGCGTGATACCTGAGGCTTTTGTGGAGTGGTCCTAAGCAGCGCATTAGGAACAAGAGGCTGCCGTGAAGCTCCAAAGGCGTTGGACCGATACAACCGGTTACACTGCGCATACGGGTGATTGTTACAGTCATATGGGTACCTGCGTATAGCTTTGCACGGTGTAATAGCGGATATACCTGAAATCGGTCAATGATGAGATGTTTAGACAAGTATTTTTGAAAGGAGAGCACAAGGCTCAATCCGAATGTGATTGCTGGACGGTAGGAGCATTGTTATAAATTATTGAATCATCTGGGAAACAGAGTCTCCATGCATGTCCTGGCTATGGTGGCTTGGGGTTCGTATGTCTCTTTGCTGTTTCGAGGCGGCTGCTGAAAACCAAATGGTCTAGACGACGGATTGTGCAATTTTCCGCTCATGAAGCCGAGTGTAACATGTCAACGACTGCGCTCGGACAGCTTGTGTGGATGCAGTCCAATAGTCCTGTGATCCGCCGTACCACGCAGCTAACCGTTTCGGAACATGAATTGCCAGAATTGATCAGCTCAAGCATCAAAGACGGCAGGGTTTCCGCAGAAGCAGTAAGATCATTTGCGTATGCTGATCTTTACTGCTCGTATTACCTGCACGTCGTTACAGATACGTCTTTATAAAGCCAGGGAGCAATCGAAGGGCTGTTTCAGCTTCATCCTCATTATCGATAGTGGTGAATGTCTTCACAGGGGCATTATGATAACCGAAATTGATGGATAGTAGCACCATCAGCGGGTCGTTGGTATGGAAAGTTTCGGTTGGATCTACATGGTCAAGGAGACAGAGACTTGTTTACGACCAGTGACCTCAAGCTGGTGGGAGGAAGTTGGCAAAAAGGGCCCCTTGTACCATTGCATAGACCACCATGAATCGAACAACCAATGAAGCTGAAACCGATGGGCGTTTTTTTTCCACAACGTTCGGCGAGCTTATCAGCCACATTGCCACCGCCATATACCACAGGGGATAACCCGAGGCAAGACGTGTGATGATCTGTATGTGGAAATTGGTCAGTGCAAGCAGCGCGAGTGTTACTTGAGGAATCATCAAGCATATGAGGCATTTCTTCATCACGAGACTCTCTGCCCGCTGGGTTGTTGACATCCTCGTATTTGGAGATCTTCGATTCCTGAGATAAGGACGAAGATCCCATTGAAGCAGGAGATACATGACCGGCGCTGCAATGATAAATAGCGGAACATTAGACAGTTTCCAATAGCGCAAGAATCCGTTGTTCCTTGAGCCATTGTCAGTATAAAGCACGGGAAGTTTGAATTAGTAAAATACCAGTAGTACTGCTGCACCCAGCTGTAGATGCTCGGTAGCAGCTTCGTACACCAAGGTCTCAGCACTCCTTCATGTCGTGTTTGACAGTAGTGCCGATAAGCAATGAATTGCGGAATGACAGCTCCCATTCCCGTGAGGAACCCCGCAAGAATACCTGAGGTCATTCGCCGGACATGAGACGGCGTCAAGCCCTGGGTGACAGCATCCCTGAGGATCATGATGGTATGGTAAGCTAGTGTTAACCCACTTAATAGGCCGTTGCCCCGTACTGTGCATGCTGCACCAAAACACAACCCTGCCGCTAAGATCCATACATCGGTCTCGTGGGGAGAGAGGCCTTGACCAGGAGCAGATCTCATGCTTAAAACGTAGCATAGGTTACCAGTGATGTTCAAAAGCGCAAACACCGGCTCTGAATATGGCGATGAGAGGAATAAACCTGCTGGAGAGAATATATGCAGTGTGGCAGTGACAAATGCTAATCTGTCGCTCTCATGAGATCGTGTCACATGTCTGGTGAGATCGTAGAGTGCCAGGACGGCGAGAAAATGCGAGATATGTGCAACGCATATGCCCACCAACGCAACTGTCTGGATTGATGGAGGCTGATGACCGCCAAGAGCTAGCTTTCATCAATGATTTGGGCTTCACTAAAGGAGGCTTGGAGACTTACTTCTAGCAATTGCCCCGATCACCCTGGTCAGACCCCAGCTAAATGCCCATTCTTGTTCCCATAGATAGTCTCTTTCGGCAACCTTAACGTAATAGAAGGCGTCCCACCTGACCAAGTTTTGGACGAGTCTGTCCACCGGGCTTTGATGATGCTGAGAAGAAGACAACAGAATTGCGGTAGAGGTATCATAACCAGCACCGGGGGACACCAGGGCGATAAGTAACAGTAACGTTTTCCATATGATAAAGACCAAACCAAGACTACGAATGGGATTTCTGAGAGGACTTATGAATGGGCTCCATCTTAACATGTTATGAGTCGTCACGCGTTCGGTAAGTGTCAATCAAGAGGCACTGAGCCCTTCAAAGAACGAGTCTTGGGCTGATCCAGCACGCGAGTTCGTCTTGTCTTGAGGAGTGACCTGTCGGTTGGTGTTGTGACGTTGGACAGGAAAGGGACGGTCGGCTGCCAAGTCTTCTATCAGGATAAGATGTACGCGCAGAGGGCTTAGCTTGATGAGACCAATTTGCACCTCAGGCATCAAGGCGGCAGAGACATTGATCTACCATCAGTTATTACTGCCCATACCTGTAGATACACCACCAAGGGTGCAGCCAATCGAGCTTTGCATTCAAACAAGTTTCACCGCGTTATATCCTTCGCATATTTTAATGACAGTCAAGTAATACCACTCTGATGCGGCCTGCGATACACATTCCATCAATCGCAGGCGTCTGCCTAACGACCATAAACGATGCTCTCCCCGTCTCTTTCCCGTAGGAAATCTACCGATAGCTTCGACTCTCTCATCGCTTCGACTCCGCCTCCCCGATCATCTTCAGCATTTCCATTTCCCCAGCATGAGTGGCCGTCCATGGCAGGGCCCGCCAGCCGGCGGCCCTCTCGACGTGGTTCAATAGCGAGCTCAGTAACGTCTGTAGGAGGAGCTCTGGATACGGTGTCAGAGAATCGCATGGGATCAGTTGCGGAGAGCGGTCAGAATGGTGAGATCTGCTCGAATAACGTGGTGACAATCAAGCCTTTGGACACTAAGTGGTGACACTGTGCAGCCATTTCAACCCTTCTTCAACCACCTATCGTTCGAACCGGTATGCTGCCACATACATCAGCTCCTTCTTCCGCCACACACAAGCCTCCTACCACTCGAGACATACCTCCCGTCGCCCTCACGAATATCCCGCACGTAGATCCTGCATCATTCAAGCCATATTTGTCGCAAGTTGGATCATTATGGAATGCTTTTCAGAGGGCAAGAGCAGAGCCAGAAAAGGATATTAATCGGCTCCCCAGAAAAGACCTGGATCAAGCTAGGGCAGACGACTTCGCAGAGAAGCTAGAGCGCGGATTGCGGAGGGAGCAGATGAGTCGTAAGAGCTCGTCCGTCACTTTGACGCCTACTGAAAGTCCAGCACCCAAGCGACGCATGAGTGGAGGACTTTCGAGGCGAAAGATGGAGGTCACCCCACTTTCTACCATTCCTCCAGTATATTTTGACGAACACTTCCAATTGGAGAACCCGCGCACATTTGATATCGTGAGCGAGCGGTCCGAGGTTGTCCGACGACCGGAGACGCCGTCAGAGAAAGATGCAAATGGATTCATGAATGGCTCAGCTCAGGGCCCAAGAAAAGCTCTGGCTACCAATGCGATTCTACAAGAGAAGCTGTCTTGGTACATGGATACAGTGGAAGTGCATCTCATTTCTTCGATATCGTCGGCATCATCTTCATTTTTTGCAGCTTTGGGATCTCTACGCGAGCTACAGTCGGAGGCTGCAGAGTCTGTCAGGAGGATCAAGGTACTCCGAGAAGATCTTGGGAACTTAGACCGACAGATGGCTTTGGGCGGTCTCAAGGTCATCAACATGAAGAAGAGGCGAGAGAACCTGAGAAAACTTCGAGACGCTGTTGAACAACTCAACACCATCATCCTAGGTGTGACACACTGCGAGGAGCTTGTTGAATCGGGCGAGTTCGTGCTCGCTCTTGACAGATTGGATCTAGTGGAGAGGATAATTACAGGAACATTAGCGGTCGACGGACAAACAGACTTGACATGGATAGACTCGTACACTCCTTCGAAACTCATTGATCTTCGGGAACTAAGGGCTCTAGACGGCCTTGCAGATGGAATGCAACAATTGCGGTTTCGTATTGGCAAAGGTTTCGAGGCACGCTTTCTTGAAACTCTACTAGCAGATATCCGGCAGCATACCAAGACGGTTCCTCCAGGAGATACGCTACAGCGATGGGGCTCGGCTTTTCAACGTGGACGAGGGGACACTCCGAGGCCGCCCCCAGGAGTACCCGCGTACATGAACCAAAGTAATCAGGTTAGACAAAATTGCAAAGCGAGCTTGCTAGGGCTTCACAGGTCAAGATATACGCAACAGGCAACTGCCGCTTTCCGCGAAGCCGTGATGAAGGAAATGAAAGCGCTCATAAGACAGCACTTGCCCAGTTCGTCTGACGACGACACTGAGTCTACGGCATCTATATCAACACGCGGTGGAGGCAGGTTGCAATCTCAGCAAGAAAAGTCTTCCATACTAGCCCGAAACTTGCGAGCTTTGGAGCCCGACGCTGCGGAAGAACTCCTGACAAGTGTCTATACCAACGTCGGAGAGGCTTTGAGGAGGCTTAGCACGCAAGTCAAGCTTCTTCTAGATGTCACAAGCGGCGCTTCCAGTCCGCCTCTGTCAGGGACTCGATCTCCAATGCGCAGTCCGAACCTAGCAAGTTTAGCAAATATTGACGACTTCCTCTCCGCTGGCAAATCCCCTATACTCTCAGGACAGCTTCAGGAAGAGCTTACGCAGGCGCTCGACATGTCCAGTCTTTTGGGTCAAGCTGTCGATATTGCACAAACTCAGATCACCAAGGTGTTGAAAGTACGATCCGAACAAACCATAAGACTGCCGCTTGTCCGATTTTTGCGGTATTTTAACCTCAACCGCCTCTTTGCAGACGAGTGTGAGGCTGTATCCGGGCGCTCTGGTGCGGCACTGAAAGGTGTTGTGAATAGCCAAATCAGCGACTTTATTGTCCACTTTGGCGACGCTGCGAAGCAGCAGCTTGCATCTACAATGGATAATGACAAGTGGGAAGCCAAAGACTTCGGGTCGAATGAAGAGCAAACGCTTGCAAGGATACTACAGGGCATGACAGCAGACCACCAACACTGGATCAGGAGTTCCCTCGTTTGGGAAAGGTTTGAAGAAGAGCCAGAACAGAGTAACGGCGAGCATGCAGAGAACGACGGTACGACGAAGGACAAGGCTCGCAATGCCACCTTTGACGAACAGTCTTACGTGCTCGTAGAATCCGCCATATTCGCGCTCCGGGGAATTAATGATTTTTCGCAATTCATTGTGGCAATTCCCAGCATGACTTTGGAAGGCAGCAATAGCCTACTTGAGTATCTCAAGCTCTTCAACTCTCGCTCCTGCCAGCTGATCCTTGGCGCTGGAGCAACTAGAAGCGCAGGCCTCCGGAACATCAATACGAAGCATCTAGCCCTTGCATCGCAAGCCCTGAGCTTCGTCATCGCGCTCATGCCATACCTTCGAGAATTTATTCGCAGGCATGCTGCCAATTCACCATCCTTATCCGAATTTGACAAAGTGAAACGGTTGTACCAGGACCACCAGGTCAGCATCCACGAAAAGCTCATTGACATCATGAGTGGCCGCGCCACCGCCCATGTAAAGGCAATGAAAGAGATCCAATGGGACTCTGACGCGCGACTCACGAGCCCGTTCATGGAGACGCTCACTAAGGAGACGCTCACATTGCACCGTGTTCTGAGCAAGCATCTACCCGAGAGCACGGTCGGGTCTATAATCCAACCCGTCTTCGAGAGCTATCGTGAGCAGTGGGGTAAGGCATTTGAGGAAGCAGTTGTGACGAGGGCGCGCGGTAAAGCTCGGTGAGCATTTCTAACGTCATCTTGAGATCCGAGATGGGATTGCTAACCAGCTTGTAGAATGCTCCGCGATGCCCAATTATTTGAGACAAAACTAAGCAGGATTGACGGCGTAGGTGATCTGGGCTCTTATATCATTGATATAGTCAATAGCAAGGAGGTCGAGGATGCAGAACCAGCTACTGAAGAAGTTGCGGCTGCCGACGACGCTCCAGAGTCATGATAGTAGTCTCCCTTGTTGTATACACAGTTTTGCCAAGGTAATGTCAGGTTGGGAATATCAAGCCGGATTGCATATGTAGCGGTGCATGGAGCCCGGCGCAGTAATTCTCATTTAGTTCATACATTTGCCGAGCGCTTAAGCGAACCCGATCAAAATAGATATATGTACGGCTTTTGGGGGATATATGTATCAACAGTATACTACATTTCTGACTCCGCCATTCTATATCGCATCTTGTCACTCACTCGCCGCAATCTCCCCCTTCACCCACCCTTCCAGACCACCTCTCGCAACTATCGCCTGCACATTGGGCGGCATCGAGCCCACCTTCTTCGTCCACCTCTCGCCGCCCTCGCCCTTGACAACACTAACCTCACTTCGACCAACATCCCACTCCAAAACCCAGCCCGTCCGCACCGTCAACTCTTTCGACCCAGCAAATTTGTCCCTTAACATACGCACCAGTTCCGGCACCTCGAGGCCCAAGAGCGCGTTATTGATACTATTGCGCGAAAAGATATTGCCGAAACTGCCGGCAACAACGAGGGGGATACCGGCGGCGAGAAGGGCGGTAGCGGCCTGCTCGCGCGAGGAGCCACAGCCAAAGTTGAAGCCGCTGACGAGGATGTCGCCGGGCTTGCAGGTGGCAGCGAAGGCGGGGTCGTAGTTCTCCATGACGACGTCGGCCATCTGGGTGCGCGTGATGCCGTCTTGGTATGTGTATTTGCCCGGGTAGATGGCGTCGGTGTTGCAGTTGTCCAGGTTGGCGAAGATGATTTCGCCCGAGACTTTGGCCGGGAAGCCTTCCAGGACGGCGCCTGTAGCGGCGGGCGCAGGAGTGGGTGAGGTGCTGGATGAGGAGGCTGGGGAGAGAGTTTCCTCGCCTTGTGCAACGGCAGCTTCGGCCTCGCGCACGAGTTGGTCGAGGGCGTCTTCGATGCTGATCATGCGTTCTTCGGGGGCGATGCCGTCGCCTTCGCCCATTTGAACCCCCGTGTAGCCCTCGGGTTGAGTGTAGACGCCGGGGCCGGTGATGACGCCTTTGAGCGCAGAGGCGGCGACGACTTCGGGGCTTGCCAGGTAGGCTTTGGCGTCTGTGCTGCCCATGCGGCCCTTGAAGTTACGGTTGCTGGCGCTGACACCGACTTCGCCGGGCTGCAGGAGGCCTGTTCCGAGACCGATGCAAGGTCCGCAACCGGCCGGTAGAGGTTGAGCCCCGGCTTCGATGAGGACTTGCCAGTCGCCTTGCTCTTCAGCAGCTTTCTGCTCTGGAAGAGAGGCGGCGGCGATGTAGAAGTTGACATGTGAAGGAATCTTTGGGATTGTGCCGTCGGCGCGGGCTGCGGCGTCTTTGAAGACTTTTGCAGCGGCAGCGATATCAGTACGACGACTGTTTGTGCAGGAGACGAGATATGCGCGGTCGCATTTGATGTTCTGTTGTTCGAGCTCAGCAATAGGGGTTGCTACTTTGACGCTGTTTGGTCCGGATACGTAGGGTGAGAGGGTGGAAAGGTCGAGGAAAAGCTCCTTTGCATATGTCGCGCCAGGATCGGCTGTCACTGGATTCTCGAATAGCTCGTCGAGCCTCTGGTGATTGAATCGTTGTGCGGTGGGTTTCGAGGTCTCGTAGAGAGCGGCTTCAGTGGCCTTCGCGCGCAGCCATCCCTGGAGAATGCTATCGATGGGGAACAGTCCTGAAAGGGCACCCCATTCTGTGGTCATGTTCGCGATCGTGAGTCTATCGTCCACGGGGATACTTCTCAAAGTTTCTGTGGACCCAGTGAATTCAATCGCATGGTTGAGAACCTCGTCCTTGGAAAACAAGCCGCATAGAGCTACAATGACGTCCTTTCCTGTGACACCCGTAGGCAGTGTTCCTTTGAAGTTGATCTTGGCAATTGGTGGTATCTGCCACCACATTTTTCCCGTGGCCCAGATCGCGGCAGCATCTGTCCGTACGACTGGCGTTCCAAGACATCCTACGCCTCCGTACATGTTCGTGTGGCTGTCTGACGCTACAGCAAGTGTGCCTGGCCAGGCATACCCTTCCTCGACCATGATCTGATGGCCGATACCCCTTCCAGCGGGATAGAAGTCAACGCCTTGTGCCTTTGCGAACTCTTCGATCTGTCTGTACTTCTTGAGGTTCGCCTCGCTTTTGTTCTGCACATCATGGTCCAAGGTCATGACGATCTGCTTGTTGTCCTGAATCTTCGATGCACCAATCGACATGAACTTCAGCGCCACTGGCCATGAGTTGTCATGTGTCATGCATTTCGACGGCTGTAGAGTGACATAGTCCCCACTCTGCACGAATTTCCCATCGGGAAGGCCGACGGCGTAGGTCTGTACAATTTTCTCGGTAAGAGTCTGAGGAGGTTTCGAAGGAGTGGATTGCAAGGTGGAAAGGAACGATGCAGCGCGAGGATCCTCAAGTTGCGAACTGAATGCTGAGAGCTCTAAACGTCGTGAAGTCGAGGAATTGTAAGAGCGATAGATAGGCACACGGCTCGACAGCACGTATGCGTGTCGCGCAGTCTGGCGAGGCGCGACCGACTTGAAAGATGTTAGTGGTCGTCAAGGTAGAGACATCATGAGGACTTACCCGGCCTATCCGCAAACCCAATTGTGCCCTACTTATCCGGAGAGCTGCCATGGCCAATTGTGACAGTATCGCGGACGTCGTGTTGTCTTGATGTCGCAAAAAGTTGCGGAGCCGGAGGTGCTCGAGCACTTCCGGGCAGGCTACTCTGACCAATCACAGGCCGTCCATTACTTTTGTTCCGGCATCGGCATCTGCCTACATGTCGCATCCTACTGCCTGCATATATATAGGGGTACAAGCTGCCAGGCGGATATAACATATGGGCATTGGATGGTCAAGATGTTCTTGAAGAAGAAATCCCAGTACTACGATCACATTTGTGCACTCGTCGGACTGCGATAATATCACTGAAACAGACAATAGTCCTCGAGCCTTGCAGCATATTGATTCTGACATGTATTTACAGTTTTCTCTCCTCATCGGACTGCTTAGTACTCTATGCTGTGTAGGCATGTTGTTATCTATTGACCCCGGAAACTCGGGTCCATTATAGGTGGATCTAGGCGATGTGGGATGATGGCTCCATCCCTCGGCAACTTGCGGGGTGTTTGAGTCGTGTATACAGTCCCTTTGCCGAGCACCAACGGCCGGTATCTTTCCGGCCATCTCTTCTCTTGTTCGTAGACAGGGCGTGATATACCCACAGCATTTGCAGGATATAATAACTATCCAAATATGGCGGGCTCAGACATCCCAATTCCCCGCAAACTGTGGGAGCATCCGAATCCCAAGGGCACAAAGATGTATAAGTTCATGCAGAATGTGAATCAAAGACGAAATCTGACTCTCAACGTAAGCTCACGTGTTTTTGCTTAACCATCTAATATGTACTCACCCATATGAATCTTCCCGTTCTCCAGATGAGACGACGCCATCTCAACAATCGTTATAATCTCACATCCATCAAAGCTGATGTATGCAGAGTTTCAATGATTTGTACTCCTATTCTATCAAGAATCGTGCTTCATTTTGGCAGGATGTATGGGAGCTTCTTCCTCTGGTACATGAGGGCACGTATACAAAAGTAGTCGACGAGTCGGCTCCCATGGACACCATCCCATACTGGTTTGAAGGTACACGCCTCAACTTCGCCGAGAATATCCTATACAATGCCGGATCCGACCACTCGCAGCTCTCAACGAGAGGCAAGGAAGATTCAAAGATTGCATGTACCGAAGTCCGTGAAGGGGGAACTGAGCTTCGAGATGTTACCTGGGCAGATTTGCGGAAGAGGGTTGGACGCCTGAGCAATGCTCTAAGGGCAAAGGGAGTCAAAAAAGGAGACAGGATATGTGTCGTGGCGAGTAACTCGGTCGACACTCTGGTCGTATTCTTGGCTACCACAGCCCTGGGTGGTCTATTCAGCAGCTCGAGTACTGACATGGGAACTAATGGTATACTCGACCGCCTGTTACAAGTCACGCCAAAGTATGTCTTCATCGACGACTGGACAGTCTACAATGGGAAGACCATCGACCTGCGCCCCAAAATGAAGGAGATAGTCGAAGGTATGCAGGGTGTGGAGAACTTTGAGGGCATCATCAGCCAGCCTCGATTCCGGCAGCCAGCAGATATTGCCTCTGTACCTCAAACGACCACCCTGGAAACCTTCCTGGCTGCCGCTCAAGATAATACTGAACTCACCTTCGAGCGCGTGGCTTTTCGCGACCCCTTTATGATCGTCTATTCGTCAGGCACTACCGGCATGCCCAAATGCATCGTCCACTCCGTCGGAGGCGTCCTTCTCAGCTCCCTCAAAGAAGGCCAACTGCACTACTCTTATGGCCCGGATACTGTCAAACTCCAATTCACCACCACCGGCTGGATCATGTATCTCTCCGCCGTCGGCTCACTCCTGCACTCCGTCCGCCTCGTCCTGTATGACGGCTCCCCATTCCAGCCCGATCTCAAGACCTTCATCACCCTCGTCGGCTCCCAACGCGTCACCCACCTCGGCATCTCCCCTCGCTACATGGCCGAGCTACAAAAAGCCAGCATCGTCCCACGTACCACAACCGATCTCTCCAACCTCCGCCTCGTTACATCCACCGGCATGGTCCTCAGCGACGCTCTCTTTGAATGGTTCTACGACACCGCCTTCCCGCGCCACGTTCATCTCTGCAATATATCTGGTGGCACCGACCTCGCGGGCTGCTTCGGTATCGGTAACCCCCTGACTCCAGTCTACGTCGGGGGCACACAGGGCCCAACACTGGGTCTGCAGGTAGAGGTATACGACCAGACGATCCCGACCGGCAAACGCGGTACCGCGGTCGAGGATGGAGTGCCAGGTGAGCTCGTCGCGACGACTGCTTTTCCAAACCAGCCAACCACGTTCTGGGGCCAGGGTGGGCACGAGAAGTATCTGAGTAGCTACTTCCAGCGTTATCCGCAAGTGTGGGCGCATGGTGATTTCATCGTCAAGCATCCCCAGACGGGCAGTATTACCTTTCTAGGCAGGGCGGACGGAGTGTTGAATCCGAGTGGGGTGCGGTTTGGGAGTGCGGAGATATACAGCGTGATCGAAGAGCATTTTCCGCAGATTCAGGATAGTATCTGTGTTGGACAGCGGCGGCCGAGTGATAACGACGAGAGCGTAATGCTGTTTCTGTTGATGCAGCCCGGGCAGAGATTCAGCGAGGAGTTGGTCAGGGAGGTCAAGGTGAAGATTGGAAGCGAGCGGAGTAAGAGGCATGTGCCAAAGTGGGTGTTTGAGACGCCTGCGATTCCAGTGAGTGGTGTTCACTGAAGCTATAGGGACGTGCGCTGACACTGTGTGCAGACGACGGTCAATCTCAAGAAAGTCGAGTTGCCCGTCAAGCAGATTGTGTCAGGGCAAATAATCAAGCCTTCTGGGACACTATTAAACCCAGATAGTCTAAAGTACTATTACCAATTCGCGAAGGTCGAGCAGCTAGGTGCGCCCAAGAGCAAACTATAGCCCAAGCCAGCAGCTCGCGCAGGACAGTATAGCAATGAACTCTAATATCAGACACCAAAGACACTCCAATACCATCTAAAACATATCTCCTCTCTTCTCACCATCTCTCTACACACCAGCAAAAGATCTCTACCACTCAACAGCCCTCCAACGAGCTCAAAAACACCAAAATCCACCAAACCCCAAAAAATGACCAAAAATACAAAACTGTAACCCAATTAGCGAGTGTCGAACCCGGGGAATTAAAGACCCACACGAATTCACCCTGGGAATTGCACAGAAGCCGTCTAGAACCGCGCTTTTTGGGCAACAACGATAACCACTAGAGCATGGCCCCGATGTGCGAAATCTATACCATTCGGGGAGACTATATCCAGTGGAAAATACAAACATAAGATGATTGTGGTGTGGAGGGAGGGAGGGAGAGACACGTGGTTTGCGAGGGACCGTGCGGTGCTGGTGAATAGGGTGAACAGTGTTGTGATGCAAGTGCTGATTGACGTCACGCGTGTTTCTGGCCGCGGTGGTTTTGGCAGAGCGGTGACTGGCCACTTCTGAGAGATTCGATGGCTGGATAGCTATCTCGAGTCTACTCTGACCTCGCAGCAGAGTCGGTCTACAGCTATACAGCTCTGGCATGCATAGACACGATTTACACAACATACAATACAGTCCGATTGCACCCACCCTACTTGCTTAGAATGTCACTCAGACGCGTACCTTTCAAGTTATATGTCCATCAAGCACATATACACAGCATGTCGTCATCGTTCAGTGACGTACACTGCGCTGGCTCACGCCTTTTAAGTTCCACCCTTTACAACTAACTAACTCCTATTCAAGGTGGAAAATATTCACCAACGGTCTAATAGCGCAGCGTCAGTTCTTGTACGGTAACACATCAAATTTGCGGTGAGTGGTTCCCGCGTGTTTAACACCGCCTGGTTCAGGTAGCCGTATGATTTGCAGGTTCTGCGTTTGGTGCTTCGTATCCTAGGATTCTGCTCGTGTTGGCATTGTGTTTGTAATATCTAATGCTTCGTGCAAGTCAGTAAGGACATGAACACGACTTTGGAAGAGGTCTGCAATGTTTGAACATATCACCAAACAATTATGCATGACACTACTTCTGGAGTGGAGAGAGCCTTATCTAACGCAAATCTCAAACACAATGAACATTCCTATAGATCTACGTGTGATGTTGTGAGTGAGGACCTCATACTTCCCGAGCTAGCACAAGTTAAGAATACAAAAAGAAGAACACAGCACTTCCTTTCATCCATCGTACAGCCTTCAATCCCCCCCTCCAAAAAAACGCCAAGACATCCAAAAAAGTCAAGGAAAATCAAAAAAGATCGGGCAACGATGGAATCGAACCACCAGCTATCGGGCTTCGCTCACGGCAGACGCCAGGTGCTCTAAGAGTTGGCTTTTGGCTATTCTTAAAGGCTGACCCGCTAACCCCCTAGACCATTGCGCCGAGGATGAAATACATATAGTTTGGGAAGGATATATATGGTGGAAAATTGAATCTTTTTTCTGGGAATGGGAGAGAGGATAGTTAAGGAGGAGTGAGGGTTTGGGAATGACGTGGAGTTGGTCTGTGCCGCTGCTACTGCTGTTGTTATTGTTGTTGTTGTTGTTGTTCACTTCACGTGGAGAGTGTGGTTACGCCATAAGGGCTGCTATGTGCGTCTTTTGGGTGGTTAGGTGAGAGCTGGTCGGCGGTTACTTGTAAATGGAAGAGCGCTTTCAGTGATCTGGTGTATCTAGATCCACAAAACTCGCCCGCCGGCACTCAGGTCAGAGCACATCAGTCTATCGGTGTTTACCCACCCAGAGAAGAGAAGAGACAACGGGAGAATTTGTTGTATACAGAGATCATAAGCTCGAGGTTGCAAGACATCACTCAAGGTCTGTCATACTGACCAACAGTGATAGTAGGAACAGAAGAAAAGAGGGGCATTATCCCTCTGTACACAAAACTACATATAGCACTCTCCCCATCGTAACACCAGACACGACTCTCAGGTCACTCCCTCCCCTGGATGATATATCGCCAAGAATTCTGCACCCACATCTCAAACTCACGATCCAAGAACTCTGGCTGCGGCGCCATGCCCCTCCACACGTTCTCCTCTGGTGCAACAACAAAGCGTGCGCCCAGCAGGTGCAATAGCGCCTGCTCACTGCGCGCCTCACGGGCGTTATACGTCGTGAATAGCGCCGGACAGCCGCTCTCAATGATCATTTTTATGGTATCTCTCCACGCAGTGTCCGCGTCGTCGCCGTCGACATGACCGCTGTTGAACGCGACGACGAGATCCGGCAGGGAATAAGAGGTTGTGCTTGCAAAGTCGTGGTAGAGGCCCTTGTACGACGACAGCGAGCGCTGGCGGGACTGCGCGCGGCAGGTGTCGCAGCAAGGGAGGGCGCCCATTGGTTGGAAGCCAGATGTAGCGGCGTTGTTGAGCCATGCAGCGGGCCCGATGGCGGTGATTGATAGCGAGTTGAGTGCGGGGAGGAGATGTAGGATTTCTTCGTAGGTGTTGATGGCAAGGAATTCGCGGCCTGTGGCGCCGAGGAGATGGATGCTTAGGGAGGTCTTTGTGGTCAGGGAGAGGTCTTCGAGCGCAGCGACGATGGTAAGGGGCATGGTTAGGTTGTCAGATGCTTGGATAAGAAACATGCGTCTGCGCTCCTCGAATTCGTGCTGCTCTGGAGAGAGATTGCATGTAGCGGCTGTGAGTCTGCTGAAGTCAGGGGTGATGGAGTCCCTGATCTCGCCTTTGTCAGATATGTTTACGTAGTAGTCGTACCACCCGGAACATGTTTTCAATAATTTATGTGTGGTTCGAGGGGGTTCTGTACATGTTATCACAGAGGTATCTCCAACGTCTTCAAATAGGCTGATTCTGAACTGTTCTAGGTTGTAGAATGCTTTGTAGGCATCACACACAGATTGAGGGTGGGTAGCCTGGCACTTGTTGCACGATGAGACCAATCGGCAATCAGCACACGCATCCAAAGCGATATCAAGCTGAGCTAGTTGTATGCCGCTCCGATGACAATTGATACAGTAAGGCTGACCTCTAGCTGGAAGTTAGATGGCTTGCATTCCCTGGTATGTATGAAGCCTTCGAGACATGACTGACTGGACAATGTTGTATGCATCAGCGTGGCCGGCAGCAGCAGAGACCTGGCGTACGATCTTCATCTTCGCACCTAAGCGTCAGTTTCGGCGGTAGCATATGTTAATGAGGTCGTACCTGGTCGTTGCTGTATTGCTCCCAGCTTCTTTTGTCTTGATAAAAGT
This sequence comes from Pseudovirgaria hyperparasitica, assembly GCF_010093815.1. NCBI lineage: Eukaryota > Fungi > Ascomycota > Dothideomycetes > Acrospermales > Acrospermaceae > Pseudovirgaria > Pseudovirgaria hyperparasitica. Next base: position 744,956 of record NW_022985566.1, read on the forward strand.
CCAGCTCGCACTGATTGGCTTCTCTCAAAGGCTTACAAAGCTTCTTATGTAGATATGCCCAGTCGAGCTTCTGACATTCCTTGGAGCAGTAGCCTGCTCGCTTGCACCCTAAACATCTGTAGAGCTTTCCTGGAGGTGGACTGAAGCATCGGAAGCAAGTGAACCCTCTAACAGCACTCACAGGCAGTGCTGGGACACCGACGTGACCCGAGGCGACTATCCGCTCGCGCTCTTTACATTTTATAGGCATCGATGTGAATTCTGACGAGTCTAAAGATGTTGCTGTCAAGGTTGTAGGAGTGAAGATGGATGTTCAACCCAATGCTCCGCCACGCTAAACAGTCACTACATAAGGACCCTTGGCTAGGCCCCTCGCGGTTTAGCTCTGTTGAGGCAAAGAAGCGATATCTCAACCCGATGCGTCAATACAAAGCAGCATTATGATAGGCATATGGTGCATTCTTGGATCTTGATTGGCATTAAAGTCTCGCTATATATGACCACATAATACTATGCATTTTGTACACTCTGGTGCGACACATAAAATCCACAGGTCTGATATCCAAGAAGCAATTCTATTGCATTCGAGGGGCACGACCATTGTAGTTGATCCCGGGCGACGCAGTGTAGTTTGCGAAGCAGTCATAGTTGAAGTCGATCTCAGCTGAACGCTTCTGTAGGACCGAAACCACGTTATCAAATGAGCACATCCCATGCGCATCTGCGGGGCAGCCAGGGTAGGAGGCATTTATTGGAATCACGGCATCATTGCTATTACAGTGATTAGTTTTGGAATAGCTAGAGCGGACACATTCGAAGATACGTACACAATAAACCTTATTTGCTTCGTCGGCTGGTATGCCGGGCACGAAAGGACCTGCGCCGTGAAGTGGGTAGCGAACGGCACCAGCTTACTTGCGCCAAAGGTGTTTTGCTGGCGATTACCTGCAGGGCTAAGAGGAGGACCATCGAACAACGCCGTCAGATTGAAAGCGGTTAGGGTGTCAAGAACGACGACTTCGTGGGTGGCGTCGGCATAGATGGATTGATTGAGAGGAAAGTACGTTGAAGAATTGTCAAAAGTCTCGTTGAGAGCGGACATTGGCCTGGGATATGTTTGCGTAAAGCGACCGATGTATTCATCGAGATAACCTTTGCCCTGAGCTGCAGAGACAGGAGAACCTGGTCCGTTGTTGTAGTAAAAGGACAAATCGTAGTAGTACTCGTAATTCAAGAAGTCCTGTTGGCTGAACAGCTTGCAAAAGGCCGAGTAGCCCAGCGCATGAGTTTCGTATGCACAAAGAGAAAGCATATTGATGATATCTGAAGACGTGAAGTTGATGCCGGAGACCTGTACACATGCGTGAGCAATGATAGACCCTGTAGGCTTTGATAACTATAGATACCTGAGATTGGAGGCGCGCGATGGTCGCGTTGAAGGCATTAGCAGCGAATTGGTTCGCCACAGTGTTGCCAATGCTTCCTCGACCAGCTACATTGGAATTGGTGCAGATCTCATACGGCGCTCCTGAATTGTTGAGGCCTGGGGTCTCGACCAGAATCTCAATGCTGACCTCGTCGAGGTACTCAGGGACGCCAAAGAAGCCAGCAGCGAAATTTTCTGCCGTCTTCACCATGCGATCCTGGCTCTGGGTGCGAAACACTGGGAGTGCACCCTGTGCAGTGAAGTTGTTCAGGAGATGACCATAGAGCTCCCTGCCATGATCAGCATTGATTTATCAGAAGCCTGGAGAATAATAAACCTGTATGTAACACCCAGCATAAAGTTCTGACTGCGACCGAACGGCGTCAGCAGCTCAGCTCCGAGTTTGTAGGTCCAATCGGCCAAGAAAGCCAACTCCCCAGAAGCCGTAAGACCTGTCTTGGTTGCATTCACGATTCTCTGTGAGAAAGTACTGGGACCGGCACCACTAGTTGGGTATCGTGCGCCGTGGCGATAGAGGAGATGCACCTGGGTGATATCACAACCCTCCGGAGCAAGCGGGCTCGCATCGGGCAGACCATAGTCGGCAGAGCGCAGGCTGTACCATGGCGAAAGGTTGCCCCAGTACTTTGTGATATCGAAGCTGTCCTGAGCAGCAGTCTTGCCGTGAGGCTGAGGAGCGATCAATGGGAATTGATGGGCATCGCCTTCGTTATATGGGTAAGAGGGAGCAGTCTGCGCCGCATTTGGCTCTGCACCTGTCGGAGTCGGGCCCGGGTAGCCAACAATGGACTCAGGCGGGAAGAGTTGAGAATCTACATGTGCTGCAAAAAGTCAGAAGCTGCAAAAGGCTAACGAGGACATCTCATAGCTACATACTTCCCGAAGCTGGATATTCGTCGGTGGAGGTGTGACCGGCATATGAGGCCGCAGAGATGGCTGCAGCTGCTTGTGCATGGCTTGCAAGCAGGACGAGCAGGGCCGGAGTCAATTGGGACTTCATCTTGACGTCGACGGCGTATTGTGGCCAGCCAGTCCGGATGCGACACCAAAGCTTGAAGCGACTTGGCAAATGCTTGAGCGAGAGCAGGTAGCTTCACCTCTATGGACGGCTGGGCATGAGTATATATTTATACACTGGGTATACAACAAACCTACGCAGAAATGGAAAAACAGTAGCCTATCACACACTTCTGTCGCTACATGTGCTAGGCACGCGGCTGATTCATAATGGGAGGATGGAAGGATGGAAGCTTTGGCTGTAGCGTTGTCTACTTAACTTACTGTGGTTTGGCGTCTACATGGATGGATCCATTTTATTCAGACCCGTCAAGAGCTTTGATCATCAGTGTCAAGTCGTCAACATCATCTGTTTGTGTGAAGCGCTCGCTGGATGAGGGGTATAGACTTCAAGCAATTCAGCAATCTTCTCACGAGTAATCTCGCAAGCCAACAGCTCGCAAACAGCAGCCTGGCGCGAGGGATATCGCAACCTCGTAAGCAACTGGACATCGCCGGACAGTCCATCAGCACCACAATCAATCTGGAGATTGGAAGCTTGCCTGGGCCGCAACGTTGTGACAAGAGTCGTGTTGATCCCACGTGTGCAAGGTCGCGTCGTATAGTGACACAGAACACAAGGGGAATATGCATCATGACATCGTTCATTCGAGTCAGCAATGTGTCGAGGAGGTCTGAATCTAGCATCATATCTTCGATGTCTTCTGCTTGTGGCTGTTCTGTGCTCGCTGCCTCTGCGCCATTTTCAAGAGCGCATACAAGCTCTGCATCCGTGCCATCTCCACATTATGCCTGCGCGCGACTTTCAAAGGATTGCCCAGAATCACTTCCAGCTCCATGGGCCTTCCAGCCTCCCAGTCGAGCAGCATACTGGGCTTGCCGCCTTTATTACGCTCGGTGCTCTTCAGTATGAGCTCTGGCTTGGCCAGAGACTCGGGAAACTCACGCCCAAGTATCGCAGGAGCTGCTCTGAAGATTTCATCCATGACGCCCTTCAAATGCTCCCGGAGCTCTGGGTCCATGACCATATCTGCGTTGCCAACTCCTCCCGACAACACAGCCGAAGGGTTCATGGCCGCGTTGATGCAGATTTTATGCCATCGGACCTGCTGTAGTTTGATCTCGTCATAGGCTTCTGCATCTCTCAGCTTTCCTATTCTTGTCAACAGCTCCACCAAGTGCTCTACGTTCTCCGTGCCTCTGCGCACAAGCTCCACGCTCTCGTGTGTCCTCCCACCCAGGCCGTCCGAGTATGGTCCCATGCTAATCCGAGTCCATTTGTTCTGTTTGATCAGGCCATGCTCAATCTGCTCTACACTCGCTATCGTGACAGCGCTGACAATTGGATTTGCGGGAAACCTGCTCCTGTGTGCCTCCTCGACCCCAACACCGTTTTGGATAAGCACTATACAAGTCTTGCCGTCTGCACTTTTTCGCACTAGGGGCTCTATATCCTTTGAATCATCTGTGACTTCTGGGAGAGCTTTCGTTGTCACGACGACATAGTCCCAGCCGTTCGCAGGGGCTTTGGGCGACTCGGCGGCAGCTAATATTGATGAGTAGACTTCGTGTGGACTGAAGTGGTAGTCGCCAAAGGAGCGAGTTCGCAGACTGACGCCAGATTTTGCGATAGTAGGGTAGTTCGAGCGACAGACCAACGATACGTAGACCTTGGAGGCAGGCTGTATGAAGTTGTTAGCAATGCGACCGGATGTTTATAGGGTGGAATACGAACGTCATGCAGTCTGCTGGCATAGAAGCAACCAATCGCGCCAGCGCCAACGAACAGGATATTGCAAGCGCCTCCGGACATAACACTTGCGACTTTTGAGCTTGGGGAGTGGTTTACGAAAGACTAAAGACTGCCAGTGAGGCATTCATGTTGACTATCGCGCCCACCACGTACCGAGGCTTACATGCTCGAGCTCGCCCCAAGATCCTCCAGCACCCGCCAAAACTAGTCTCGAAGTAGGCTGGTCTGGGGACAACAGCTCTTTCGAAGCTTTTTATATACCACAATTATTTCTACGTTCGCAAACAACCCTCACCAGCACGATACCATGGCTCTCCAGACAATCCTAACCAAGCCCACCGTCGAGACCTACCTGTCACTGGCCGAGCATCAAGGCCAAACCCCTGGCACATTTTATGGGGGGAAGCCCGTCCTCTACCACCACTGCGCTGGAGCCGATATCCTCATCGCACACGACGAGCTCGAGTCCCACCCTGCAATCGTGAGTCTTGCCAAAGCCATTTCAAATGGTGCAGCTGCACACGGTGAGGCCGGGTCGGCGAAAGCAATAATTAGCGGTGTGGACGTCTGGGTCAATTCAGAGTATGTTATGACATATCACAGAGACCCATCTCAAGCCCCAAAGACTAACAAGCACACATCAGGAATCTCGCGCTCTTCTCTAATTCTTCAAAAAGTGGCGTGTCTATCCCGTACCCGGCCGTCGCTCTCCACGCCTTGCAGATTATCTCCGACAGCGCCACCCCAGATTCCGCAAGAGAAGCTCTACTCATGCACATCAGCCTAAATGACACCAGCATGGCCAATGCCGACGAAGACTACCAAATGCTCGAAATCAGTATCGTCCCGGCAGCCCCCTCCGACGACGTGTCTGCCGCAGCACCCGAAGCCCCCGCTCTCGACGCGCCGAGTACATCTGCGCGAGGAGGCAGCAACTCGCGCACGCCCGCACGCATCCTCTTCAACGCAGTCTCAGCCTGTGCTGATCTGCACCCCGACCCACAATCAGATGATGACGAAGAGGGAGAAGAGGAAGACACAGCCCCTGGGGCAAGCGGATGGATCACAGCCGAAAATGCTGACCAGTACTTCGATGAAGACGGACAATTCGTGGGCCAACAGATTCTCGGTCCCGGTGCCGGAACAGTTCGAGCAAGAGACGAGGATGGTCGAGATGCAGACGAGGCGGAAGTGCAAGATGGCGGTGAGGCATTCGCGGACGTCGATGCGAAATGGAGGAGGACAGACTGAACAGTACGAGTGGATTCATCTGTCTCCGGTGCATCATATTCCCGTAACAGAGGCCGAGTACCTACCACGAGCGATGCCATGCAACAGCAGTCCGTTCCACCCTGCCGTTTTCCGTATTTTGTTCACGGAGCTCGGCGGGAGTAGTAGAGACCACATGCACGACCGGCAGTACATCTGCAACTACCACCAAACGCAACATCGATCAAACCGACTTTGCGCAACGCGATGCATGTACTGTAGATGACGTACACACGTGGATCTATTTACACTCTACCTAGGCACCACGAGGATAATTAGTTTCACTAACTACGAATAGCTAGTTGAGTATTACTGAATGAGGGGTCTACCCTAAACAACCCCGCGCGGCACAGTTCAAGGTTCAAGGGGTCTCCGCAATACACGTTCTTGTATACTGATATCTAATATGCACGTCAAGGAACATCTTAAATTCCAATCGAGATCCGTCTCCTCCACAACATTGCTTGAACTCTATAATCCGTGCCCCAACACGAAAGCGTAACATATCGTAACCGGAGGATTATACCCACACAATAAATTTAAATAACCCTCCCTCCCCAACATTCATTGCTCTTGTTTTGAATCTCACATTCCAACCTCGACAACTGGTGTATAATATTATCTCTCTATTGCCTCGTTTCTTATTTTATTTCCTCGCAATCGCTCGTCTCACGACCCTGTATATCTACTATGGGTCTGCGCGAGTACACATACACGGCATGGCCTGTCAAGATCATCAACAAGACAAGTGCCAGAATCACATTCGACCGCGCTGAGGGATCAGACTGGCAGGCGAATGGTCGAGACATAGACGCCAACTGCGACAGCGGCGATGCATTTGTCTTCAAAGCTCCGAACAAAATATTGCAGAGACGCTGGGGTACGACGGCATCCCTCATACAACACATCCTTCTCTGAGCTAACAAATATGCCCCCTCAACAGGTTGGCTCGCATTCACATATCGCCCCAACGACAGCCGCAACGTAGTCGAGTTCCGCACCTATTGCTACTTTAAAGCCGACGACACAGTCACAGAGAGCGGCGCCTGCATCGCGCCTCACAGTGCCTTCGCGGACGACAACCCACTGCCTGCCCGCTCTTGCGGCCGCACAAGCACCATCGACGGGCCCGCTTCGCACGAGCTGTGCTTCGAGTTTACTGACAGCGACTTCCAGGCGCATGTGTTTGCGGGGCCAAACTGGATGGGGTCGTTCTGCGACGCGCACCCGGACGCAGCCCGCTGGTCGGTAGCGAAATGGCATCTACCCGGCTCCCACGACACGGCGACATATGGAAAAGGCACGTTCCCGACGAATGCGTTCCGGTGGAACTGGAACTGTCAGGCGAAGAATGTGCATGAGCAGTTGCTTGCCGGGGCGCGCTTCTTGGACCTGCGGTTTGGCATTGAGAGTGATGGACATTGGTGGCCGTGCCATGGCATTGCGTACAAGACGGGCGATAGACTGGAGCTGAGCAATGGTGTCAACGAGCAGGCGCCGTCAATCTTAGGCCAGATTTTGCAATTTACAGCCACAAGCACGATGGAGATTGTGATTATAAATTTTGCGGTCAATTCCGATCGTCAGAACGATACGTTCTGGCAGCCTGTTCTGGAGGCGTTCAAGGATATCGCGTTTCCTGTGCCGGGCGATTGGCCGACGTGTGAAGCGGCACGAAATAGCGGGAAGAAGCTAATCATATTTGGCGGGCAAGATCCTGAAAAGGTTTTTGGTGAAGGAGACCCAATGCGAGATTTGTACTCGAGATTGGTATGGCGGACGCGTGCACCGCTTTGGCTTGGATCGCCGTATACTGATCCTGACTGGCAAACGACTGGTAAGCTTCAGAGGTCACACGAGAAGTCAAACTGACGATCATCTCGATCCCAACAAACCGATCACCTACACAGAAAACTGGATGAATGGGAACAATGCAACACTCGAGAGAGCTGGGGTGTGGAATGCGCAGTGCCAACTGACACCCCCTGGGCTACCACCACCACCTCCCGATCCGGCCGGCTCACCTTCTCGGCTTGCTGCTATTGTAGGAGTCCTTTGAGTCTCCAATGTGATATACGAGTACCGCTAACATGTTCTGCAGATGAATCCCTGGATCAAGAACAATCTTTTGACGAGACCAGCCTGGATAGATAGGGCGAACATCATGATGGTGGATTTCGTTGCTGAAGATATCATGCTCCCAATCGCGAGCATCAATTTCAAAAAGGTCTGAGAACTTGTTCCAGCAAGCCTTGTCGTGGCGAGGCCTCGACATTAAATAATAGGGACTTTGACCGCACCATGAAAGAACGAAGTGTGGATTTCGACAGGATGTTTTGAGAGCACCTAACTTTCGCTAACATAGAGAAGAATCGTTGGCTCATTCTCAGTCCTCCATGTTTTCCCTTGCAACTAGATCCTTGAGGTAGCCTCAAACGCTCTTTCGCTGCGCATTCTCCTTGCAATCTCCATGCCTGAAAACTACTAGGTATACGGTCAGCTAGACCGTACGCCACACAAGCATATATCCCCCTGCCCTAAGTACGCACAGACCGTGCCATGGTGACACTCTCGCTGTTATACACACCGAACTCGGCCGACATTTCCTAGAAGTCTTGCATGTCATTCTGCCATTGAGATTCATTACTGTTCGTGGTTCGACAGCATATATGCTCAATCGATGCCATTTAGCTCCCGAGACTTCCATCAGTCTGTACAGTCCTGATGCATAAATTACAGTTCAATCACGCGTGCTAGTTCTCGGTCCTGGTCAGAGTCCAGTATGGAGTAGAACAGTATTCCTTTGGGTTGGTGGCTTGTCGTACCTGCAGACTATACAAGGTGCACAGCCGTGAATTTGAGGTCTCAAAAGGAGGGAATATGACGCAATGGAAAGCTCCTGCTCGCCAAATGGGTTGGAAAACATCGAAGAGAACTTTCCCATCTCATGACTCTATCCCTTGTGTGCCAGGACCTTGGACAGGGTGCTGTGGAATTTCTGGAAAGACCTGGGTCCAAAATTGGGTCTTAACCGTCCATACTTACACTTCCGTGCGCTACACTCGTCGCCGCGAGGGTGACGGACAGGGGTTGGCTATTGCGGCTATGTGAGTAATTCTACTCGTCGTCGCTTGTCACCGATGCAGTAAGTGGTGTGTTTAATATTTTTGACAGGGCATATATATATCCCTGCTACGCTACCCCGCTAGTTCAGCTCAGAGCCTCGATGGGCGTGGTGTGCGGTAGCCCGTAATGTTGTTTTGGGAGTGACAAATTGTGTAAAATGATGGAGTATAGCACCAACGGATCCATGAAGAAGAGCCAGGACGTCGATGGCCTTAGCGCAGAAAGTGCGAAACTGGAGGGATGCAGATGCGACGCCATTACTACGTCGAGCCACAAACTTACCGTCTCCATGGTTGAAGGGAGGACAGAATCCTGGCTTGTGTTAGCCATGTACACTTGCTGTGCCCCATCAGATGCTAGGACAGATTCTCGAAAGGAGATACTCTTCCTTCCTCTAAACGCATCCATTGCAAGACGGTTGAACAAAGTAAGCCTTTTGTGACACACGAATGTTATCGAGCTGGTGTGACAAGCATTTGGCGAAGAAGGGATTCGAGGAAACAACGAGCGCGTCGTTTCCAAGGCGGCAAACCCGAGTCAAAGTGCATCTATGCGAGTCAGTGGCGTCGCGCTTGGGATGGGAAACGTGGGAAACGATGTCTAGATAGGAAAAGACAATCTGCATGTCATTGTTAGCGCTCATTGGACTTCGATGGGTGGAATAATAGTACTTGCTAACATAGCAATAACAGAGCGATCTTATTACATGGCCGTGGGTCTAGGTCCACAACGCCATGGCGAGTAGGTCTGCGGGAATTCATGTGTCAGACATCAGATGAATCCTAATCCGTGGCCTCTGGTGGTAGAGGCCGTTCTACACGGCTCAAGAACCGGGCCTGCCGATAGTAAGGTGTATACTTATGGTTAGCTCCGCTTATATGATAGTATATCTCGAATAGTAATAGCTCAAGTATAATAGTATTTATTCTTTATATAGTATATTTATATTTATTAAAAAAATCTTATATCTAATAGATTATCTATGTTTAGTAATTCTATTTATTACTATTTTTTATATATTACTACTATAAATAGAATAGAATATTAAAAAGTATAAAAGAAAGTATCTCTTAAATACTATTATTTATAATAATTAGTATTATAGTAAATATATATAAAATAGTTACTCTAGATATTATATAAATATAAACTCTATTATCTATAGATATTCTTAAATTATAAATAACTCTATTTTATAAGTATTATAAGTAGCTTATTTATATTCTAATTCTACTAGTATAGTTAACTAATATACTTTTATAACTAGAATTAATATAGATATCTCTAGAATTATAGAAAGATACTAAGCTAATTAATATCTAATACTTAGCTTATATAACTACTCTTTATTATGTAAAATTCCTATGATAAAAATAGCTTTGACTTCTCCTTGTTCTAACCAGAGCGAGCCTACTGTATTTAAGGGAACTGATCCGAGTGAATACGACAGGGTTCTGAATCCGGAAGAGGCTGGGGGCTCATGGAAAAACACTGTCAAAGCGTGGGTAAATATAACTAACGAACAAGCGCAGATGGAGTTGAAGTAGTATGTATGTACCTAGGAACAAGGGAGGGAGACGTCAATGGCGCGCGGGAGCATAAGTGGACTGGGACCTGCCTTCCCGGATCTGCCAAGCTATTTCCGGCTTGCGTTCCTTCCCTGACCATTGGCTTAGACAGACGCCCTCTGCTCCGGAGCACACTGCCATCTGCAGCCTGTCTTATCCTGTCTTGTCCGCCGACTCACCCCCGCTCCTTGTTTTATTTGCTCTTACGAACAGAGTACTTGCAACTCATGCAGTCAGTGTACAAGCTTTACTGGTCTCGTTCCTACAGGCTACCTGTCGTAGGGCTCTTCTGGGCACCGTGTCGTCGGGCCGAAGGAGGGGGGGGGAGGGGGGCTAATAAGCTTTCAGAATCCACTGGACCCGCAGAAATATGCATGTACAGGTGTGAGCGGAGATGTTGATGCTGATATGTATCAGCTTTGTATATGAGTACGAGTGTCGACACCTTCTTCCATGGCTGGTCATGTTTCAGCAGTCTGTGTGTTCTCAGGGCTATTAGTCTCTTGGAGACACCAGGGCGATCGTAGCGCTACTTGTTGATTTCGAGGCAGCGAGTCATCCTGGCTAGGCCCGAGCCGGCCGGTTTGCGTGCTCCAAACCGTACTAAAACGGCATCAGAATAGCGTCTTGGTGGTCCAACCATAGATCTGTACTGCCCGACGGGGAAGGTTGTCCACCCGCGTAGTCGGCCGTCCCCTGCTCAGCGCACTTGTGCGTGTCTCATGCGGCAGTTGAAGGATCCAAGTAGTTGAAGGAAAAGCTGGTGATACATTTACACCATCCCGACTGTCTGGTCAGCCCTGGGCTTTCTTTCGAGGTCCAGGGGAGGTGAGCAAGCCCAGGCTTCGTACATATTTGTGCGGACTTGCTGTCTCTCTTGTTTAAAATTATTGCTCTTCGACAGTCCATCTCCTACTCAATCTTTCTGTCATCACTCATTGTACAAAGCTGAACATACGAACTATCATCATCTAGTGATTACCCCATCATCATGTGTGATTATACACAAGTCCATTACAAGTGTCAACATCTGCGGTATATAGTTCGCGCCTGGTGTACACGATATCAAGAGACCCACGTAAGATGTCCGGTAAACGTGGTGGCTGTGTAAGTACAAGCACGCCATATATGACTTCATGACAGCTAATGACTTTCCAGAGAACATCGACTCACTGAAAATTGTGGTGAGTGGAGATCAATCCCCTGCTTTTGTCTTGGCGCGATCTGTCGACAACTAAAAAGACTAAATTTCGAACCACAGGCGACTGCCGAGGCACGACGACATCAACACATCTGCGTTCTGGACGACTCTCGATATGACTGACCCATAAGCATCGGAGCGGTGAAGTCACGGTTCAAAGGCGCCGGCGGAAAACTTCTTGTCAGCTCTATAGAAGGCGTTGTAAGCATGTGTATGTGGTTGATCTGGCTCTGTTTGTTGAGCGAACAAAGAGAATGGCGTTGGTCATGGCGTTCAAAAGCATCATTATTCACCAAACGTTAGATTTAGTATGAGGGCTGGGTTGAACATTGGCTTGGTAACATATCGAGACTCGACGAACTGGCGGCACTAGGACAAGTACAAACTAGTGCCAGTGGTACTACTAGGTCAAGTGTTGATAGAGTACATGCTGGCTGAAGCTCGGACAGCTAATCACATACAGTATCTGCATACTAGTGTACTGTATATTGGATTGAGTATGATGATGAGTGACAATATTGAGAATGAGCTGCAACTCGGCATGTCTAGCAACAAGATTAATCTCCCCGTCTTCCCATGCGGTTTTGGCCTCGGGACAGGTTCATGGATGTTCCCATGCGTACTGCAAGCTCAACGGCAAATCCCTACGACTATAGTCACTATCTGAACTACACAACGCTTGCCAACCCCCTAGGGTAAGAATTCGTTAGACTTGGATGTCCCTAGGGAAATGACGCAGTGCGCAGAGACAGCTGTTATTAGTTTACAAGCACGGCATTTAGCTATGCCAAAAGGCGCGTGTTTCAAAGAATGTCTTTCGATCTGGGTACTGTTACTGTTCCGTGGACCGAGCCGCATGGTTGGGATATCGGTGTCCCTTTGTTCCGCTTGTGTCGCGTGAGACGCTCCATAGAGAGCGGAACCGCTGTTACAGGCATACACCAGGTGAGGGACTAGGTTTGCTTGTGATACCTATCAGCCCCTTCCCCGAGGAATCGGAACCCAAAGACCTCGAAGAAATGTAGGAAGCTCATTTCGGCTCATCTCTGCCAAGGTCTCCAAGGTGAGGGAACAAGGCCAGGCCCATGAAAGTGGCTCATATGAAGACCCATCTCTAAAATCTCATCTACAGTGTATCGTAAACTAAAGAGAGGGGTTTGATTGTAGTCCTAAGCAGCATCGATACATATGCTCAGAATTCTCATGTACGTGCATGAGAGAAGAGGCTGTTCTTCAGGTATGTGATCATCCATTTGTCATGGACAGACAGGTCAAGAGAAGTTCACAACCAATCCTGGAAGCAACGATGTACAAGAAGCGCGTATATACAGACGTATGTTGGGGTGTCTTCTTGGCCCCTGAGAACGAACACTTCAGGCCGCTTTATGCCCTGTTTAAGTACTATTCTTGGTAAGACTTGGAGCGGGAACCATCCCTTGTCATGCAAAGTGCACATCCTGTTCCTGTCGTCTGATAGAGTACTGCATCAGATGGCGCAACCGCGGAAGGATTATATCCCCGCGATGGCGCGCAATGGAAAGGGACCGGGCAGGATTCTTGAGTGCATTCGGGGACATTTTGATTTGTTTCTTTCCTTTTGGAATCCCGAAAGTCACATGATACATGCCGTGGACTCCGATATCGTACTACATACTACACGCACGCAAATAATCACCATTGACCCTGGCCCAGACACCTTTCACGTCCGACCTGTACGCTGAAACATGAGTCGCGACACCAGCACAACAGCTCTCGATACATACGCCGTCCTTGTGACCGGAGCCAACAGGTAAGTTACGCCTTCAGTGCAGTCACCGCAAGAACCACAGTCGACGACTCGGACAAGCTGACGTCTACAGTGGAGTTGGCTTCGCCATCTGCTGCCGCCTCATTGATGAATACCTACAAAGAAACCTCCCCCATCTTGTAGCGACGAGATTCGTCCTCATAGTCACGACCCGCAACCAGCGCAAAGGCAGCGACACCTCCCAGAAGCTTCGTCAACACATTAACAATTTATGTGCGAAAGAAGAGAGACGATTCCCTGGCATCACGGAATTATGGCAACCAAGGGTCGAGGTTAGGGCAGAAATTCTGGACCTGACTTCAATTGTGTCCGTACAAGGCCTAGCTGAGAAAATGCTATCAGACAGAAGTACTACTGGCCTGCAAAAGTTAGATGCAATAATATGTAATGCTGGGATCGGTGGTTGGACTGGTGTCAATTACCCCAAGGCCATATGGAACATACTGACCAATTGGGTGGACTCTGTCTCTTACCCTTCTTTCAAGACTGCTGGAATTGGATGGGTTACCCGATCACAGGTTGTCTCGGAAGAGTCTCGGGGACAAAAGTCATCTCCATTGAAGGTTGATACTGAACCTCCCCTTGGCGAAGTCTTCTGTGCAAACGTGTTCGGTCATTACTTGCTTGGCTATTACCTCGGACCTCTTCTGTCGACGCCATCTAGACATCATCCGGCTCGAATCATCTGGATGTCAAGTCTGGAAGCATATGCTGATCAATTCCACCTTGAAGACTTCCAAGGTCTGAAAACGAAGTGGGCTTACGAATCATCTAAAAGATTGACAGATGTCTTGGCGCTCACGTCCGAAATGCCATCTGTTTCTCGCTGGATTGATAGCTACACAAGCTCGCCTAACGCTTCACAGACAATGTCTAAAGCTGATTCACGAACCACGCGGCCATGTCTTGTTCGTCCTAAGCAGTACCTCGCTCACCCAGGAATATGCGCGACTGGTATTCTGCCAGTGCCTTGGTGGCTCGAATGGGCCATGACACTGGCACTCCACGCCGCACGCTGGATGGGCTCTCCGTGGCATCCAGTCGTTGCCTATCTCGGAGCCGTTGCTCCTGTCTGGCTAGCTATGGCATCTGCCACCAGCCTTGAGGCTATGGAGGAGACAGAAGGGAAAGGCAAATGGGGCAGTGGAACAGACCCAAATGGTAGCGAATGTGTACGGCGCATGTGGGTTCATGGCTGGGGCTGGGGTGGCAAAGAACAGGAAAAGGTGCTGCCAGGGAGACGTAAGGGTACCGAATATGCCACGGCGCAAGACAGAGAGGCTTTTGAAGAACTAGGCATCGCATGCTGGAAAGAGATGGAGGCATTGCGACAAGAGTGGCACCGGCTTTTGTTCGAATGACTATTCCAAAGAACGCCGAGAATGTTGTACAGCACCTTTTTTTAATCTGCTTTGCTGTGATACCCAATCTATCGAGCCTACATCAATGTTCAGTGTTATATTCAAGGTAGAAATTAGAGACAATGGCAAGCGATTCTTCAAAGGGGAGAATAAATATCCACAGTCTAGAGGGTGACCTTGCATGTTGTGTGATCATACCAACATACTGACTGGGGCTTATATGCAGATGGAGGCGTTGATCAGGCTGATCATCCTTCTCACCCGCAGCCGTTGAAGCCCACGTGCTGACATTTTCTGAAAAAATGAGCCCCATGACTTTGTAGGTTCGTTGAGTATTCAGTCCGGCACATTATGAATGACAAAGACACCTGAGTCACTGTATCATGGCTCTTAACTTTATGGTCACCCTGCCAGGACTCTGAGTTTCAGACATCTGTCGATGTCGCGCTATTAAGTTTTTTTTTCAGCATACAGGGTAGAAGGACCGCAAAGCTCGAGGCCGGGTTGCTAACAATAATGACATTCAGGACCATATCGTCCATGCCCGAAACGGCATTCCGTTTCCGAAATGGGCCTGGAAAGGGCTGGAACCGACGGCGACAGGGCTATACTGACGTGCAGCTGCAGATCCATCCCGGCGGCCTTTTTACTACGATCCCTCTACTCCTGGAACCCAGGACACGTACGTATTTGCAGACATTTTGTCCTTTCGTAGTGGTCGTATCATCGTCTCCAACGCCATACTGCAATCCATGCGTCTCACACCACGTCAGTAGAGAAGCATCAACATCAACGTTCGAGGCAAAATATTACAGCCACGGCCCTGGTCGCCTATGCAGTATACTACTATGTATGTACTATGTAATGTACCATCACGCCATGCAGCATGCCGTCTGGCGCTCCACGGAGTCCACGCCCATCGTATGGGCGAAAGTGCCGTGACTGCAGGGGAACCCATGCCGGAAGAGTACGCCGGAGCTCCCAACGCTCCCGAGACCTTGGATTTTTTTGGACGACACTTGCATGACACCAAAGAAGTTCCGATTGTCGATCAGACCCAGAGGAGCCACCCCTCCTCTGTCGTCCTCTTCGCCCGCTCAAATGTCGGTGTAAACGTCAACCATACGGCGGGCTGGAATTCGCAAGCTTACTTTTGTTGTCTTAGTTGGAGCCATGCGATCGGACTGGACTGGCCTTGGTGGAGTTGTGCTAATGTAGCTTGCAGACTCAACAACTCGCGTGTCGAAGCTACCTTGATAACCCTATTAGCCATGGATGGATCCTAATTCGCGACTCGGAAAACACGCCGGACCATACAGAGCACAACTATACACACTTGCCCATACACTTCAAACACTTCAAACACGGTACCTCAGACACAGTACACCATATATATACTAACACACAAACGCCATACAAAATACGCCGTACACAGTTTGCAAGGAATTGATATCTCCGGTGTGAGCGACATACACGAACACAATCATCGAGTTAAGACAGCAACTTGATACATCACCAATCCCTGCAGTCTCCACACAAGCCAAGCAATGTAAAATTACTAAAAACATACCTTCCCTGGCTTCGCCCACCCCGTCGATCGAGAGCTCCTTGAGAGCATTAGGATGATACGTACGTACTATGTACGCGTCCACCATGATCACAGACAAAGAAGTCGCTAATTTTAAACGCCGACGTCGCACAAGCGGGCCCCCACGCCTCCACCACCCCCTCTCTTTCTTACGCACATAACATACAATCCATACATACATGATGATAGACTTGATAGTACGCATATCTTCTCCACACATACCGTACCCTTTTCGGAATACGGAACACCCATTTCTGTGGATCTTGATGCGCGCCCTTTCCCCCCTCCCCCCTCTCCACTAAAAAGAAAATCCTCCTCCCCCACTTGATATTCACTTTGCATTGCGCTATGCATCACATCAACATGTCCTCCCATCTGACTACCACCACTACTAGTAGTAGTTACAAGACTCCATTTCGTTAATCTCATTCCACTTCTACGGTATTGTCGTCCCTCCATCTACCCTTGTCTTCCCCTCCGGCTTACCTACCTAACCGGTCCAGGACCTTACTTACTCCTCGCCGGGCTCAGCAAAGGACAGACACTAAAGACAGCGCTCGTACTCGGGACTCACTGGTGGGAACATAGACTTGTTTATCTTCCTTGTCGTTTTTAAGTGGGCGAGTCCAGCGCGCCGCGCCGTTCGCGCCGTTCCCAGTGAGACCCGCTCGAAATAAACCTCAGCTACGCTCGCGTGGGAGACAGTCACTATCTTCATTCGAGCTAGTCGAAGTAGGGCCTAGTGATAGAGAGACGACCTTACCGGATTGGGACAGGAGAAGATCGGGAGTGAGCAACTTTACGGGGGCGTTGTGAATAGTGATACGTTGACATGTGAGGTGCGACGTGCGAGGTTCACTAGACTATGGCGATTGAAGTGTATACATTTTGTCAAAACAAGTATGAATATAATAAGAAGATGGTGGTAGCAAGATAGTCATGACTTGCGGATAATAAGATATGACTTCACTCATATTTTGACAGCTAATCATCGCCTGCATAATTTCATTGCCAATAACTCTCCGTCTTCATGATCCCCGATCATGCTTATGATTTTGCGCTCCACTTCTCGTTAAACGCATTTACTGCTACGGCAACCTGTCCGTAGAACCAATTTCTACTTCCTTCGTCCTGGACCGGTATGAATGGCCCGTTCGTTCCCCCTTTCAACGATATGCTGATCCCCGTTCTTTCTTTGCTGATAGTAGCGACATCTTTGAGCGGCACATCCCATTCGGTCGTCAGCTTCTTTGTGCGGACTAGTAGGATGGTATTATATGTCAGCATGACAAGCATATCTGCATTGCCTGAAGGTCCACGACGAGCTGGTGACTGTGGCAACTGCGCTGACTGGCTTGGAGATAACGACGATCCGAGCTCAAGATGAGCGACATAATCTTCATTGAACCACTTGCCGTTGTCCAAGGTCTTCAGCCAGAACTGTCCAAGAGCTTCACGCTGAGAGTATGGACGGACAACCCCATCGCGCCCGATAAAGCGTGTGAGACGCACACGATCAAGACCTTCTTGATCAAAGACCGTCGTTGTGTTCCGTACGCCTTCGGCCATGTTGCTAGCAAGGTCAAAAGCACCGATAGCAGGTTTCGTCGCTAGGCCGAGCACACCTTTCCCTACACCTTTCATGAAGCCGGCTACGCCCTCCTTCTCTGCTCCCTGAATAGGGTGTCGAGCTAAGCCACCAATACCAGATGCAAGCGATGACGCAAAGGCATTTCCTCCGGAGGTGATTCCGTAAAGGGCATGCTTTGGTCGGTTGCGTGAACGGCTCATGCGACGCTGGTCTTGGAATTCCTTGTCCATAGACGCGGCGCTGAGACCCTTGGAAATTGATCCTGTGAACTTGGCCATACTGTCCGAGAACCCAAATACACTCTTCTTCACGAAGCTACTTGCTCCCTTAGCAATACCAATACCAAGCTCTTGCGGCCTATCAGTCATAACTAGTCCCTGATATGGTTCGTAAAAGATGTCCGCCACACCCGATGAGATATTGTTGAACAAGCCGACAGGGTTACCGAGGAAGTCGGCGGATCCCAGGACAATATGAACTTGTCGCAGTGATTCTTGTACGTAATGCGACCGGACATTCGAGATCAGCGCCGTCATCGATACGCGAGCATTTTCGAGCATGAGTGCGTTGTAGCGTACCGGTGCATCGTTGACATTACCAATAGACATCGTCAATACATTGACTGCGAACATGAAAGGGTTGGACGATGTTGCAGTGTCCTCAGCATTGATGCGCTCCGTTCTTACAAACGACAAGTCGAATTGCATGGGTTGAAGGTGAAGTAGTTCGAAGTAGACATCCTGTCCCGACTGTTCTTGTTGGGGTTCAGGCAATTCTAGCCGCTCATCACAAAGCTTGCCTTGTTTCTCTTCTGACCACGAGGCTCCTGGGATCTTAGTGAAATCGAGGAGGGCAAAGATAAAGTCCTCGTCAATCTCCAAGGTCATTTGCTGAAGGAGGATGGTGAAGTACTTAATGTATATCACGCCATATGAATCATCCTTGACTCTGGAGAGCGTCGCGTGCAGAATTGGATGCGCCTCCATTTCTCGACCGGTCTTGGGTACAACACTAGGATAGAAGAGGATTGGAAAGATTCCACCATAGAGTTGATTGTCAATCTGCATCCACTTGATTGTGAGACCTAAAGTCTGAAAAAGTGCCGATTCCGAGTATTTGAGCTCGATGTCCCGAAGAGTAAGATAGACAAGCTCGCGCAGCTGAGCATTGACCAAAGACACGCCGATACCTGCGAGTCGCAAAGTGGCTTTGAAGGTCACATCTGTGTCCTGCTCCTTGACTTCGAAGCCTGAAGTTGTCGATTGAGAAGCAGATGCGCTCTTCTGTTTGTACAAACTCTTTGAAGGCTTATAAGTGGACAGGATGAGCGTCTGGGTTGGGCCGTCGGCAATTACGTTGAGATCAATGACTTTCTGTCTGTTGACCTCGGGTGTAGGAGGTAGCCTCATTGGTATCAGGTTACCAATCTCAGCGAGTCTGACGTGCCTTTCCCTTCCATTAGCAGTGAGGATTATCTCTTTGTTCTTCGCTGCAGGATGATCCCAAGCGTATGGCATGACACTTCTAGGAGGAAGTCTGTACCGGATTGGTCGCCACCCGGAACCACGATCCTCCTCATCTTCATCAACATTTGGATTTGCTTGGTAGAATAAGAACTCTGTGTCACTCTCGTTCCGCATTGAGAAAGGCCAGTGCTTCGTCTCAATGCTCAGCTGTAAAAATATGGTCGCTCCTTCCATCAGAATGTCCACACGGACAAGTTGTTGACGTTTACCGTTTTTGGCTAGTTTGACGTGAACATTGCCAACATTAGCAATATCGAATGCTGAAGACCACTGATTGCTCACTCCTGGGAAGCATAGTGAGAGTTGTTGGCCTACACTCTGTCGCAGATATCTAAGGGGCTGGAGCTGACCAGATCTGAGTGTCATGATGTTTGAGGACCCAGGTTCTCGTATGCTGATATCCTCTTTCATGCGATTCTTCACGATAAAGCGAGGAGCAATTGTAACAACCTTGCATAGGTTATACTTTCCTTCGCCTTCTGCAACATTAATGCCTATGTGCATCTCGGAACAGCCATTGCCAGAAGTCAGCGACACATCGTATGCACTTCCGATGGCATCAAAGCTCTGTGGTTTGCTCCATTGAGAATCGCCAACCTTGAGCAAAGCACGATTCTTCTTGTCGTCCGTTGGAAAAGAGAACATGAACGGATGTGCTTTCTGTGCGTCTTCATCCTCTTCTTGAACAAATACTGCTTGTCCTGCAGCAGCCTTAGCTTGGCCCATGAATTGTTTGCTGCGAACATCCAGTTCAAGCCCAGTGCGATTTAGTATGACGTAAGGGCTGTAAATTGTGACTTTGAAGGCACCGCCGCTATCAGGAATCTTGTAGTAGTGAAGGCTGAGTCTTAGACTGAGGTCTTTGTCGTCCTTAACCTCGATTGTCTTTTCCCGCCTGAAATCGTCCTTCCCAGATGAGTTTATGACTGCAAACTTGCTTTGTTTAAATGGTGTGTCTTGCATATAAACGTTGATTAGCAAGAGGTGCGAGAGCTCTACTACATGGACGGGGCTAACACCGCCATTTCGGAGGAAGTTGGCCCAGTCTTTCTTCGTATTGTCATCGTAGATGCGGTATTTGAAATCGTATGGAAGTAGGTTCTGGACTTCTACGGGAGCATGTAGGCGAATTCGCATGTACGGATAAATACTGTTTCATGTCAGCTTCATCTTTCGATGAAAGTAGTGAAGCATACCTTGTGAGGGGGTCTCTTTTGTCGAATTGCGCATATGACTGGAAAAAGAATGGAGGGCTACTTTGATCAGAATCTCCTTTGCAAGTGATTGTCCTGTTGGGCCGCTTCAACGAGTCTTGCCAGAACAGTCTTTCGTTACTCCAAGCATATCCGAAACCTTGGTCAGGTCTTATTATGATACTATGCATATAAGCAGCGCCAACAGGGGCTGGCCTTGCATCGCCTGGCGCAATTTTCTCAATTTTGAGAATATGTCCTTCTTCGGGGTTGTAGATGCCGATCTCGATAGGGATCTGAGTGTTGTTCTCCACAAGGAGTGGCGATCTGAATGTAATGTATTTGACGTTGTCCGTTCCGAGCTTGACCTCTACCAAGAGGCGATGTTGCACACGATCTTTACGAGGTTTCAAATTATAAAGATTTTCACCTTCACGGCTAACTTGAATGCGCGTGACGCTGTCGAATCCACTACCTTCAAGCTTGACACCAAGTATACCCAGAGCCCCTTCTGGCGACAGTGTTTCTCTCGTAGTCGTAGGATCTTCAAAGCGCCAGGGTCTTTCTTCGCCATCGTCAAGCTTGGCTGCCGGGCCCTCCTCGTTGTCTTTGCTATCTGCCCACACATTGATGTCAAAACCAGTATAGTTTCTGATTCGGTATGGTGCATCCATGCCTCGGGGTTTCGAAAGGACATCTTCTTCTGTCGAAAGGAAATCCGCGGATTTGCTCGCAAGAGCTATAGTAGCCGTTGTGATAGACAGCTCCAGGGCTTTACGGGAGAACAGCTCCACGCCAAGCTTGTCAGGGCTCTGTTCCTTAGACATGTGGAAACCCACAGACCATGGCTCTATCAACGGTTCCCAGGCTGATTTTGAGAAGTTGTAGATATTAAAAAGCGTGTCAATATTGGTGTCCGCAGTCATAGCTGCAGACCAGTCTCGGACATCTACATTGAACTTGTGGACCCGCCAATCCAGCATTGGCAACTCATGCGCGTCGCCAATGAGGACAACTCGCAAGCCCTCGAACGAAACTTTCATTTCCTCGCGCTTCATTACCGTAGAAGCCTTCTGCTGTTTAGTGGTAATTGCAGAAACTCGGTCTGTCTTCTTGCCGGTCTTGATGGAAGTCGCAGATTTCCCTCTAGCATGCGTAGATGTTGCCTTCTTATGACTTGACTTCGATCTACTAGTAGAGTCATTGGCTTTGACTTGTTTCAAATTTTTCGGTCCATCATCCACCGTTTGTTGGTCCGGGGTCTGCATAGCAGAAGCACGATTGAATATCTGCATAGCCAGTAAAATGTCTCGCAGTGATAGTCGCAAAATGAGAGGTTCGACATCGACGTGAATACTCGTGAGCGAAGAATCCTCCCCTTGCGAACGCATATCTAGGGAGGTCGTAACACTAAAATCATCGAGGATCCTAAGCCTTGTGGAGTCGAATTTGTCCATGCGACATAAGAACATACCAACCTTTTCAACCTGAAGAGTGGTAGAGTTCTGTTTCGAGACCAATACTTGCTTAGTGCCCAGTACGATAGCCTCGGAATTGTTGATCGCCGGATTAGCAAGGAGGATGATCTGCGCATCCACTAAGTTGACACGGAAAGAGATAGTCATTCCGTCTGGTTCTTTTTCGTCTCGGGTCTCCGCTTTGCCGTCTTTCTTGATGGAGGAGAGGGCGCCCGACTGTACGCTGACGGTACTCTCACTTTCTATATCCTCATCCTGGTCCTCAATGTGGAGGATATCGTCCGTCATCAAGCCTGCGCTCACAAAGCCCTGAAGAGCAAAGAGATAGTCAAGAGCGAGAATGACACGAGGACTATCGATCGTCAAAATTGCTATGAGATGTTTGTCCTCATTCCCTGAAATGGACAAGCTGGCCATGAACTGTTGCTTCACTTCTGTGTTGGTCAAAGACATAATCTTACGGAATTTATTCGTTGTCTGAGAGCGACTGTCGCGGATCGAGAAAGACTGGATCAGGAGTTCAGCCTCCAGGGAACCATCACTCATCATCCGCGTCTTGATGTTCGTGTCACTGAGCGAGAACTTAGAAAGACTGGCACTCTCGAGATCGCCCACAGGCTCTACCGTCCTGGCTTGTATAAGCTCTAAACCAACGGCACCAATCTTGAAAATAAGATCAAGCTTTGCCCATTTGTCTTCCTCGCTCTTGCCTAATTCAGATACCTGTTTCGTTGTAATGTTTTTAGACTTCGGTGTGGTCTCTTCATATTCTGCGATTCGACGCGAAGGGCGCAACGCGGATTCTTCCAGCTCGTCCATAGCCTGACCTTCCAGCTCTTCTGCTGGCTCTGTAGCGAAAGCTTCTGGGATAGACCTCGAGAGCTCGAGAGCAAGTTTCAATTGTTCTTGAGTGAGACGCAAATTAATATCAGACATATTTCCTTCAATCTCCACATCTGGGCGCTTGTATCCTTGTTTATGCTCAACCAATGTGATATTAAAGTCAAGATTCACTTTGTCAATGAGCTCAAGTTCTTCCACTTGATCATTGTCGTAGTGCAAATTCGACGTCAGCTTAATGTTGCGCACGCCAGCTGTCAACTTGTTCGCAAAGTCGGACATCTTTGAGTCGTCTAGAGGGACAAATTTATTGTTTGCATATATCTCACCAAGGTTCGCCGTCAATGTATCTCTTTCAGGTTTCTCAGTGATGACCATACGTGGAAAGACGACGATAGGCGTTCGGATTATAATATCGAAGTGCATCTTACCAGCACTTTCTTGAATCTGGTTTGCCTGATTTGCCGCAGCCTGGCGTGCTGCATTAAAGATGGCTTGCATCTTGCCGAATTTGACACCGAACTCCATAATTTTTCGGAAAGGCTCTGTCAAGAAGTTAACCTTTAATGAGCCGGACCTTAGATATATTGACGAGTCATAACCAGGGTAGTTGTCCGTGTTTGCATCGAACGTCTCGTATGAGAAGTCAGCGAGCTCTTTGCCCTGAATCGTAACCAGCTGGCGTAGTGACGACTGTTCAGAAACCCCCTGATTGACATCGTCAATCAGCGAAAGGTTGCCAAGCTTAGCATCGACGCGCATAGCTTTTCCTGCCAGGAAGACTCCAACATCCGCAGCATTGAGACTGAGTGTAGCTAGCCGAATGCCGTCATTATTCAGTATCAATGCTATTCTCTTGAGTCTAGCTTTGATGCGGATCTTGTCAGGTTCTTGTGATTCAGGTCCCTTCTTGTCTTCCTTCATTGGGCCGTCTGGCGAGTCCTCCACAGATTTGTCCTGAGCTACGAGACTGGAGTTCGTGAACGTGACAAGGACAAAGTCTAAGAGAGTCAAGAGCGTTTTTCGAGTTACAATTAGATTGATCGTCGATACCATGACGTCTAGATTCATTGCCACACCCTGGTATAACTCATTAAATTCTGGTGAGTCTTCGTTGACTCTAATGAACTTTAGCTGAAACAGATCCTTTTGGAGGGCCGTATCAGTATCCTCTGAGGAAATGAGATTTCTAAACTCAGGCAACGGGTTTTCTTCGACATGATCCTGTACCGCAAGAGTCTTAAGACTAACTTCTGCGACCATACTGAACTCTTCTTGGTAGAAGTCTAAGTTAAAGCCTTGCGCAACTAGTTCCACGAGAAGCTCGTCAGGCTTCTTACCGTCAGGGTCGGATCGATAGAGAGAACCTTGTAACTTGTCGACAGTGAATTTGAATTCAAAGTTACGTTGATGAATGTTTCTTTCCGGAGCAGCCTTCTTGTCTGAAGCATCTTGAAAATCATCCTGCTCAGATTCGCTTCCTTCTTCACCGACTAGAATCTCCTTTCTCTGCGAGGTCTTGGTGAAAGACTTTGCACGAGTCCTACCTACCGATGACCCGTTGCGTTCTCTAATTTCAATCAGAGGATCAAGGTTCGATGGTCCTGTGGTCTCGTTCTGCAACTGCTTAACATTTTCATTCTCGTCGAACCTAGGAATTGCAACATCAATGAGGCGCATCAAGCTTTTGTACTTTGAATCCGAGACTGAGGCATGGAGAACCGGTAGATTACCGGAGATGCGAAATTTAGTCAAGTCCGCTGCCCTTTGGATGATGCAGGTCTCGATTGTGAAATCCATATTAATACGGTCAACGAGGTGTAGACTCTTTGAAGTTGATTTTTCATCAAGTTGTGACTTTGTTTCCTCAATCGAGGTGCCGATCAGAACCTGAGTTGATTCAAGCTTCAGTATGAACTTGTCGTACATAAGACCTTCAAGTTGTTTGAAGTCTGCCTCCGTATACTGCTTGCTATGTTTGTTCTGAATATCTCGAATGGTCGATTTATCGACGAGGTCGCTACTGACGCTCACATGACCTGCATCTATGATTAGACAGATAGTACTGCTGTCCGTCACCGAGTCTGGTATGATAATAAGAGGAGCTTGTAGATCGAGCTGCGTGTTGATAGTCTTATGTTCTTCAAGAGCAAACTCTAATCCGGCACGAGTCTGCTGCCGAATGCCTTCCACGGTAGCACCCGCGGTCTCCATTAGAGCACCAATCGACTCCATGTGACGCTCAGGGGGTTTGAAGAATTTGGCGACTTCGGCGATGAATTTAGGATTGTAGACAATCTCCATGCCCTTTAATCTCACGTTTAGCGCAGTATCGGCGCTTCCGTCTAGCGGGTTCTTCTCGAATGCAACTTGGAAGAACGGATCGCCGTCCTCAGCTCTGTCGTCTTCATCATGATCTCCCTTCAATCGTGGTTCCGTCTCATCATCGTTCAATTCTCGAATCCGATCCTCATCAGCGACAGGAGCGACACCTTTGACGATGATTATCTGCTCAAACAGACTTCCATCAGTCGTACCGTCGTATAAGCGCATACCATCAAGGCTCAATTCTATCAACATAGAATCCGTGCGCTGTAATGCTTTTGTGCTGAAATTATCAAATAAGAGTCGTAGTATGTTGTTGGGCTTGCCACATCTACCATGTGGATCCCGTCTAAGA
The DNA here is from genome assembly GCF_010093815.1 of Pseudovirgaria hyperparasitica. NCBI lineage: Eukaryota > Fungi > Ascomycota > Dothideomycetes > Acrospermales > Acrospermaceae > Pseudovirgaria > Pseudovirgaria hyperparasitica. The sequence continues at coordinate 770,401 of NW_022985566.1, forward strand.
GTGAAACTTCCTGTCCGCAAACTCATCTCGACTTGCATTTTCACGTATTCTCTCGGCATATCAATAGCGTCCGACAGCTGCTGCTGTTCATCCCAATCAATCGCATCGTACAGCTTTTTGCGATCCTCTTCTGTGATATCTGTCTCTTCCTCTTGATTCTGTGGTTTACTACCCCATATCCACGCACCCCAGGACTGGGTTTCCTTATGTTTGGGCACACCGATATTCTCTTTGCGAAGCTGGTTCCGGGCTAGCGAGCGCCAGAACCGGAGGTCTTCATAAGATAACTTGCGTTCAAGTGCATCCATTTCCTTTGCTTCATCGGGTGTGAGCTTCTCCTCCTTCTTTTTCTTTTTGAAAAGGGCAATATAGCGGAGTCGGTCATCTCTCCTTTCCCGGAAATAATCCCAAGACCACTTCCGGTTGCGGTCATGGATTTTGTCCAAGACAGCTTTTCCAGCGAATTGTAGCCATGCGAGTGGATCTTCTGCCGGTCTTGATTTGGGTTCAAACTTCTTGTACTCTTGATGTCTGATGAAGTAGTGAAAGAGCTCAACTAACATCAGCGCATCGCGGTATTGATCCTCGTCGATAATGAAACCGAGTTCGTCAAACAACAATCGCGCCTTTACTTTCGGCTTACCAGGCTTCCCAGTCTTATCTATCTCAAGTCCAGCACGACCGCTGACAGGCTTGAGGATAAATTGATGTTCTGCGAGATCTGGGCTGTCGCCTCGTACAATCATCTGTTTCGCCTTCTTGATAAATTCTTCTCTATCTAGCCCTTGCTCTTCATCTCTGATCTGCTCTCCTTTTCCAGTACCCATAAGAGATGCATCAGTATCCCAATATACCGCGAGGGAGCCCAATGTTGCAAGTTTATGAGACGAAGCTGAACTACCTTGAATGAACGTAGGTTTCCAGTCCCCATCAGTGCTGACAGCGCTAAATTCTTCAAGAGTGATACCGAGAGCGAATGCGTGGCCAGGATGAGATATTGCGTCTTCGTATCTGATGTGGATGTTCTTAACGCTGACTTGTAAATTGTCAACGATTGTGGTGACCAAGCTTGCAGTGAAGCTCTGGTTCTTCTTTTGCTCCTCTGCGCTCATGCCTTCCGTATTTCTCTCTTTCAGGAGTTCAGCAGAATCAAGCTTCTCCATCTTGACAGCATGTGCTCTGGTCTCTTCCTCTTCTGCATCGTATTCTGCATCCTCTTTTGGTGCTGCCAGTAGGAAAACATCCTCTATACTGACATGCACTGGGCTTCCTCTGAGATTCGACCAGGGTATTCGGAGTGTGAGTTGGCCAAGATGGCCTTGGACTACGTTGAGGGGTAGATGAAGTTGGTCGAGAGCTTCTCGTCGCAGTTCCAGATTTCGAAGCTTCACATCTCCAGACCATATTCCGACATTGAGTTGTTTAGGATCAAAATTCTTGACATACATGCCAAGAAACCTGTTTAGCAGGTTCGCGACTAGGCCCTCGAGCATGATGCAATGTGATGGCCGTGACCCAGGCGGGGGACTAGAGTTGGGTTGGTTCTATGAGTGCGCGTGAGGGTTAAGCACGGTCAACGTGATATAGGTGTCATAGTCGAGCTTCGGCAAGAAAGCTGTTGAGGGATCGCGAAGTTTGACAGGATATGGTGAGATGCAACACAGTCTGTCAACGCAAGGACAAAGCGGATATCACATAAAGTCTGCACGGAATGAGTGAAGAGAACGGATGAGTGCTGTCTGGTATGCTACGCGTGAGACTGCGTATCAAGCAGGTAGTAGGATGTATGCACGGAAGCCTGGTCATGAGAAGGTGCGATGTCTTTACCCGCAAAGGGAAAAGCTAGAGCTAGAGTTGATCGAGATCCCGCTCGGGCAGGCTGGCACCGTGCAAGCACCATGATGACGTTGCGTGGCGTTGGCCCTCCGGAAAGCTGACCATTAAATTTTAGGCGAGTGTCACGTGCAGTCCTGTACGTACAGTGCCGTACTGTTGAAAACCACAAAGCTCAACATCGTCTTCATATCTTACTTTACGAACAATCAAAACTTCATACACCATCGAGCATCCCCCTCCTAGTAACGATAGCTCTCGATTACCGTCTCTCACGACGTCCCATCTCATACCGAGACCTCTCAACATGGGCTGGTGGTGGCGCTCCGACCCAGAAGCACCTATCAAGCCCTCAAATCACAGCGCACTCGCCGCAGCATGCGAAGTCGCCGACATGACCAGCCCCAACGTATCCACACTGCGACAACAGCCCGACCTCCTCCCTACCCAACCCGATGTACCAAACCGCAGTCCCCCTGACAGCTCGCTTTATCCATCCACGATGTCCTGTCGCGATGCATTCGACGCCGCGTACTACTGTGCGTCATTCGGAGGCAAGTTCAACGACATATACCGCTACGGCGAGCTGCGGTCGTGTAGCGAGCACTGGGGCCAATGGCGGTTTTGTATGCGACTGAAAGTGCTGCAGCCACAAGAGAGAGAGCAGCGGGTCAGGGAATTCTACAGAGAGAAAGAGGCGCATACGAGGGTTGGGAGAAATAGCGAAGAGGTGTGGAAGAGGAGGACGGATATACCCGAGAGGTACATGTGGAAGAATCCGGATACGATGGAGCCGATTGAGGGGTTGGAGGAGAAAGCTTGAGAAGAAAAATAGACAGGAATCAAATATATATATATACAACAATCGAGGAATACGTAGGTATCAGCTGTGTAATACATGTACTATACATATATGTATCCTCAATGGTGCATGTCCCGTTTTCAACCCGTTAGTCCGGAGGAGCGAGAGTCGGAACTGCTGTTGTGCTTCGTCGGTCTAACATGTCGTCCAAGTTCATGTATCTTCGAAAACGCTACTTCTGTAATGATTTTGAAATACATCTACTTGTTTTATTGCGATGCGAGAAGTTGACTTTATAGGAGCATGTAGCTCTAGGGCATATAGCATTCCAGCTGTGTAGAGGTCCAACGCCGTTGATTGATACTTCTTCAAGTGTCTAGTGGTCATCTGTTACGGAATTCGTGTTCTTGATCAGCTAGCTTGTATCAACGCTTGTCGGACCTAGCCGTTGGAAAGATTTTTCTTTAAGCTGGGTAAATATCGACGGAGCGCCATAGTAAGACATGTGGAGAACAATTTCTTAAGTATTGATTATGGAAGACATAAGCCTTGTCTTATTCTACGAACTTTTGCCGTCCGAATGATTATATCTCATTTCATAACAAAGGAGACCCACGCTACATGAACAGCCGTAAGAAGCTCATCTTCAGGCGTGAGCTCCAGCAAATAACTCCTGTCCACCCAAAGGATCTATGCAGGAAGAAGATGACGCCAAGGAAAGGATGAGACATTTAGTCGACCTCCTCGACGGTAGGACCATCATCGCCACCGCCAGGAGCGCCACCAGCACCGGCACCAGGGAATCCACCACCGGGCATACCACCACCAGGCATACCACCGGGCATACCACCCTCACCACCAGCGCCGTAGAACTTCATCATGATAGGGTTGGCAACACCTTCAAGCTCCTTCTGCTGGGACTCGTACTCGTCCTTGGTAGCTTGCTGATTGTCGTCAAGCCACTGGACAGTCTTGTCGATCTCAGCCTTAAGTTTCTCCTTATCACCAGCTTCAAGCTTCTCATCGACCTTGGAGTCAGAGAGGGTATTCCTCAAACTGTATGCGTAAGACTCGAGGGCGTTCTTCGCAGAAATGCGGGAAGCTTCAGCCTCATCTTCAGCTTTGTACTTCTCGGCCTCGGCCAACATCCTCTCGATGTCCTCCTTGGATAGACGACCCTTGTCATTGGTGATGACGATCTTATTAGTCTTGCCGGTACCCTTTTCGAGAGCAGAGACGTTCATGATACCGTTGGCATCAACGTCAAACGTAACCTCGATTTGGGGTACACCACGGGGGGCAGGCGGAATGCCAGAGAGTTCGAACTTTCCAAGGAGATTGTTATCCTTCGTGCGGGCACGCTCACCTTCATAGACTTGGATAAGCACGCCAGGCTGGTTATCGGAGAAGGTAGAGAACACTTCGGATTTCTTCGTTGGGATGGTCGTGTTGCGCTTGATCAGAGCAGTCATCACTCCTCCGGCGGTTTCGATACCAACGGAAAGAGGAGCAACGTCGAGCAACAAAATCTCATTAGTTGACTTGGAAGAGGTGTCACCGGAGAGGATAGCAGCTTGTACAGCGGCACCGTAGGCAACGGCTTCGTCGGGGTTGATGGACTTATTTGGCTCCTTGCCGTTGAAGAAATCGGACACCATCTTCTGAACCTTGGGGATACGAGTAGAGCCACCGACGAGAACAATTTCGTGGACGGAGGACTTGTCAATCTTCGCGTCGCGGAGGACACGCTCGACTGGCTCCATGGTGGACCGGAAAAGATCCTGGCACAGCTCTTCAAAGCGGGCACGAGTTATAGACGTGTAGAAGTCAATGCCCTCGAACAGCGAATCGATTTCAATTGAGGTCTGAGCTGATGAGGAGAGGGTACGCTTAGCACGCTCGCAGGCGGTGCGAAGTCGTCGAAGGGCGCGCGCATTGGAAGTTAGATCCTTCTTGTGCTTTCGCTGTATTGTGAATTAGCGACCTGACCTAAATCAATGGTTGCGGGGTTGCTTACCTTGAAATCGGCAACGAAGTGGTTTACAAGTCTGTTGTCAAAGTCCTCACCACCTAAGTGAGTATCGCCAGCGGTAGACTTGACCTCGAAAATTCCCTCCTCAATGCTAAGCAGTGACACATCGAAGGTGCCACCACCTAGGTCAAAAATGAGGACATTTCGTTCTCCGGTCTGTTTCTTATCAAGACCGTAGGCGATGGCGGCTGCGGTGGGCTCGTTGATGATACGGAGGACGTTCAGTCCTGAGATGAGTCCGGCATCCTTGGTAGCTTGACGTTGAGAATCGTTGAAGTAAGCTGGAACTGTAACAACAGCGTTGTTGACGGTACAACCCAGGTAAGATTCAGCGGTTTCGCGCATCTTGGTAAGAATCATCGACGAGATTTCCTCGGGGGTGAATGTCTTCTCCTCGCCCTTGAACTCGACACCGATGACTGGCTTGCCACCTTTATCGAGGACCTTGAAGGGAAAATGCTTCATGTCGGCCTGAACCTCAGGGTCGGCAAACTTGCGTCCGATAAGACGCTTGGCGTCAAAGACTGTGTTTGAAGGGTTCATAGCGACTTGATTCTTGGCAGAGTCACCAATCAGACGCTCGGTATCTGTGAAGGCGACGAAGGACGGGGTTGTTCTGTTTCCCTGATCGTTGGCGATGATCTCAATGCGGTCATCTCTGAAGATGCCTACGCAAGAGTAGGTTGTTCCCAAATCAATACCGATCGCGGGAGCCATGATGTGCAGATGTTATGAGATGTATGAAAAGGTCGGATGGGGTATCAAAGACGCAACGTGTATATTTGATATAGTCCCTCGTATGGCTGGCAAGAGGCAGAAATTTGGGGAGATTGGAAGTGTGGAAGCAAGTGTGGTGGTGGCAGGTGGGCGTCGTGGATTTTGTATGAATTTTTGAACGGACACAGAACATGCTGGAAGCTGATCGAAACCTCAACAACCCACCAGACTTGTCCAGAATGTACCCCCAGCAACGCTGCCATGCTACCTTGTTCGCCACGGACTAACATTCACATACTAGGTAGCTTCTACACACTTTCAGAACCCTCGGAGTCATACATACTTTTCAATCAGACGGCAACCAGCCCAGTCAAACCAGAAAATGCATTCTTTCAGGCGCTGTCGTGGATGCCATTCTGTCCCCGCGCTTAACCCTTTTCAGCGTTGTCGAAAAGAAAATTCCTAGTGGGGCTCTTGACATCATGCCCAGATAGATGTCAGCCTGACTGGAGCCTGACTGGCGCCTGAGCCCGTCTGAGCCTGACCCAGAGCCAGGCATCAATTAAATAAGCGACTGGAAGCTTCGCGTTGCAGCTGGGCGCGTGATTAACAGCGGAGATTGATGTCGCCAAACGTGCACTGGTCAAGAAATGAACACTTAGGAAATTTCTGCGACTGTCGCCGTCATTCTGACTAACGACGCAGATCAAAATCACCGCCTCTGAGAGCTGTGAATCATCGTCAAATCAACAAATCACTTCTAGGTCGAACGCTGTTCATGTAGACTGAGTCAGACTGCATGTGATAGTCTTACTTGCTGTCTCTTCTACGCAGTGCTAAGAACGTTGCTATGCTTCACAAGGTTGTGGCTTCTCGAGCGAAAATGTTTCCATATCTTCATTCTGAAGACTATAAGCAAACATGCCTAGATCAGTATTAATGGCACTGGAAGCCTCGATCTCTAGTGAACATCAATTTAGACATGAAACGACTGCCAAGCATATCGCAGACGACACACTCACAATCTTCACGGACACTCTATCAACGGGACAGGCACATCTATAGACAATAGGTGCAACCAGTCATGTACTTTGGAAAGAAAAGTAGAACGCCACGGTCCAATCATTTGCCCGTGGCGCCAAATGAAGTCCACTTGATGACACAGCTATCATCGCTTCGTCTCGTTGCGTGTGTCGCATTCCTCGCGTAGGCACGTAAATCGCCAAAGTGTCATACAAAGTACGAAGTGATTATCGCTGGAAACCAGTCAGGACTGCACACAAAGTAAGGCTGATGAATCGGATGAGTTTTCCGCCGTTGAACTTTAACCACTCTTCTATGGCGCGCCCTCTTGAACGCTCACTTCCAGTGCAGAGGTCATCTTTGCACTCTTTTGTAGGCCAGATTAAAATGATAGCCATAGTAATAAGATAGAGCTCTGCTTTGCAACGATTGGAAGTTCAAACTGATTGGTGTAGACCACATACTGATACACAATCTGAAGTATACCCTCTCATCTGATAGCATGACATGTACTGTCATGTGTAAAGTAATAGGCATGGTCAGGCATGTCTATTGCCTAGGATGAAATATAGATTTTGTCGAATATTGAGGAACAGGAACATCTCCTCGCGACGCGCTAGAGACTACTAGCTTTATCGTCGGGGTTTATAATACATAATGATTATCATGATGATCTCGTTTTTTGTAGAGCTGAGCTGGCCCGTTTGAATAGGAGAAGGAATCCGTTGAGGTAGAGATGTCAGGAGTCGGGCTAAGAGCTCACACTTTGGTGAAAGATGGAAGCGCGAGACTGAGGAATAGCACATACACCGACCGAACGGTCCCTGAGTGTGGTTCAGAAAGCGTTTTGGTGCTATGGATGATAAGTATCTCAAGGTCCAGCTCGGCACGTTGAGGAAGAGAGGCTATAACAACGGATTTGGATCATAATTTATAGCAACTTCTCACGGTGACGAGTGACGTGAGCGTAACGTGGGTAGCACTCACTTTCGGTAGACGCGCTTTACATCAGACCCATTGTACATGCTAGACTCTCGTCCGGCACAAGGTAAGGTGGTGATTCGTCGGGTTTGCTAGGCATGATAGGATCAGTCCATTCACGAAATGAGTCCAGACGTGTCATGCAGGTGGTCACGATACGTCAATTATGGCCGTGATCAGATACCCTTGATATCTTTGGGGGCGCGATCAGGAGGAGATGAGGTAATTCCAGACAAATGCGCATCTCAATGAGTTGAAATAAATACATGGCGGAGAACCAGTCGGGGGACTTGAAGGAAGTAATGCCAAATTGACGGTCATGCAGCGGCAGAAGCTGACATATGCACCTTACAATCGTCCGCGGGCTTCTTTGTGGTCTATCCCGCGCTAGACTTCGCGCTTCCGACTTGGCCAACCAATAAGACGTCCGCGTGCCTGGATTAGGCTAGGTAAGATCGCTCTTCTCTCGCGTTTTCCTGCGTCCTTCCTCCCTTTCAGAATTCACTCGTCAATCTGCCATTTCACGACCACGCACCCGCACAAAGATCATGTATTGCGCTCTCTTCCCACTCTGACGCCCTGCTTAATCCTTTCGCTCTCTCTTAGTCGGTGCTGTGTGGTCTTTTTGGTCTCCTCCAACGCTCTGCCTCTGTGCTACAGTGCCTCACACTCCTTTGGAACCCTGTAGCGACCCAACCTCGACTACTCCACACCCATCTCCACCTTCCACTTACGACCACAAGGCTATTCACACTCTTAGCATCTGCCTGCGATACATACAATGGACACCAGTGGTCTGCGTGACCCTTTCGCCATTCAAGGAGCCTCAAGTGAGCCTAAAGGCCTCGGCGTCTCCATGTCTCCCTCTTCCAACTACGGTCTTACTTCTCCCGAGATCGATGGCTCCGGATTCCAAGCTCTCGATCCTCGCTTGACATATTCGTCGTTCGCTCCCCCCACCAACGTCATGATCAACGACGTGAAGAATGGCCTCGGGGATGCCACGAGTGCAGCCCAAAGAGAGAGAGCACGCAGCTCTGCGCTGTTAAACGTCAATGATCCTGTTTCACTGCATCTACTGGTAGAGACAGCGATGGGCGACAGTCAAGATTACGAAATCTTATCCTATGAGGAAGTGGATACCATAAAGACAGAACTACGAGACCTCCAGCCGCGCATCGAGGCTACATCGAGGAAACTAGCCATGGAATCTAAAGTTCGCGATGCTGCACAGTCTCTCGGTCGCCTGCACAAAAAGCAAGATGCAATTCAGAGCTCTCCTAAGCGCAACAGAAGAAGTATGAGCAATCGGTCAAGCACCAGCGGTGTAAAGTCAAATAGCGAGTGGAAGGGCGATAGTGAATTGGCTACCAGTATCAAAAAGTGCGACAATCTTTCTCAGGAACTTTGGCATCTTGAGTCAAGATGCCGCCTACTACAGACCCAACTTCTGAAGCACACTGCCGGCATCCTGCAAATGACACACGCTGGGCCAACCAAGAAGGAGGCTATGCGATCTCCCGCGGTAGGGACGGCAAACAATGGCAGACCAGATAGCCCACAGAGCATCTATAACTATGACACGTCGCGGAAGAAGAACTCCAATCAGTTCGAGGACACATTCGACGAACGTAGCCTGTATCGATCACCCGAAAATCTGGATCACCTCATGCTTGCTTTGAAGAATGGAACTCATCACACCCACATTGACGAATTCAACGACGGATTGGCGAGTAATCAGGCGCTCGTATCTGTAGAACAGCGGCTGGAGGATCTAAACAACCGTATGCGAGACCTTATCGTGAAAGCAAATCCAGATCGGAACAAGGACTATGCGTCCGTCCCAACAAGATCTGTCGAGCTGCAACTAGACTACCTCGACAAGGCTCTGGGTCATATTGGCGCTGAGAACAATGAACTTCAGAAACGATCGAGGCACTCGCAAAGTGAAGTCGAAGGTAGACTTGAAGAAGCGAACAATCAACTGTGCAGTGTCATAAACAATCTACGTTCTACTGATCTCGACCCCTACCCACCTCCACCCAGAATATCAGGACGCAACATGCAAGAACAAATAACCTACTTACAAGAGGCTCTATTTGCTCTAGAACAGGCTACCATGAGCTCGCAATCTGGCCTCGGGCATGACGCTGCGCAGTACGAGGCAACACTGTCTGGTCTATGGTCAATAATCCTCGCTGGTGAAGAAGAGGCACGGCAAAGGAAGCGACAAAGACGACAGAACATTGCGGCAAACCCAGGCGGTTTTGAGCGGGAAGAAGATCTGTCTCCTGACGAGGACGGTAATACTGACGAAGCGTTCACGCTACAAGCCTTTTCGGCAAAGGTCCAGTGGCTTTATAGTCGAGCCTCGAATCTCAAGGAGCAGCAAAGTATACTCCGCCGACAGATTCGGCAGCAACGCGAACTCAATAACAAGACTGATGCGCAGACTGAGGAAAACACAGGCCAGCTCCACGCTCGTATCGAAGACCTCGAATCCGAACTTACTCACATGCGTGACGACTCGCGAATAGAAGCATCCGAAATGCAAGCCAGTCTTCATGAGGCTTCAGAACGTATCGAGCAGTTGTCTGCTGACCTTCGTCAAGCTACCGACGACCGAGAGGCGAAAGACATGGAACTTCGTGATCTCGAGGGTGAGGTAGTGCGATTACAGACTGAAGTCACCATCGCTAGGGCAGACCTCGACGGCGCTTACGGAACTCGTGCTCAACGCGCAGCCGAAGTTGCCTCAAATCCTGAAATCAAGCGCGAGCTTGAGGAACTCAAGCAGAACGAGCGTGTGCTAAAAGAGGAACTCAAGGGCATGGCGGCCGAATACGAGGCCTTAACTCGCGACAGCATTCAGAATGAAAAGGACCGCGATGGCCTCGAAGCTCTTATCGACTCGCTGAGAAACGAGAAAGAGAGGTTGGAGCTCGATCTGAGTGACGAAAGGGTGCGATGGCTAGGCGCGCGCAGCCCAGGTGCTGGACCGACAGGGATCGAAATGACTAGTGTGAGGATGATGAGAGAAGACTTCAAGAAGATGATGAGGGAGAAGACTACGGAGGCTTTGAAAGCCTTGCGTGTAAGTTCATCCCCCGAAGCCACGTTCACCGCTAATCATTTGTCAGGCCGAACAAGAAGAACGACGAAAACTAGAAGCGCTCGTGCGCCAACTACGAAAGGGCTCAGAACCTCCTAAATCAGGTCTCAGTCACAGCATGACCGCCTAATAACAATTTAACCTTACACAAGTACCCGGCCTTGAGACTTTCGCCACGATCTATACTGCAAAGTATAGCACAAAACTTTTATGCATGCATGCTGTTCAGCGATGGTGTTTTGGATAGCCGCGGTTGACTCAGCCACTTTCATTATTACCTTCCTGTACCTACTTTTTCAATTTAAGGGGGCATATATCAATAACACATACAAGGGTACATCATTGTCCACACCATAGTGGAATTAGCCTGCCATCTAATCAATCAATTCTTATGCTCTAGCGACCCGGCGTTCGCACCGGTAACTATTGAGGAACTGTTCCTTCCCGCCTGGCTACGTCCGCGATAGTAATTGATTTATCTACAAGTACGGTCACTAAGTGCCTCCTCCACTACGCAAACAAGAACGATCTAACGAAAGCCAAATCAAAAATGTTTATATCCATGGATTTCATAGCCTCAGCCTCGTCCACGCCGAGTGGCATCATGCATCATGCCCTCGGCTTTTCACATAGCAATATTTGATGGTTACTCGATGCACAGCTACGCACAGCAATACTAGATACCGGGAACTGAGTGGCAGGCATCTTGAAATTTTTTAGGCTTCTCGCAGTCTACGAGTCGTTCATCTGGGTGCTCTCTACCTAGTATAACAACCAGTAAGTGGTACTGCACATCTAGTGTTAGTGCCAAGTCTCGATAATCGCGATTTTAGAGTAAAATCGTGTCTCTCTCCGTACAACTATAAGTCTGCTGACTGCGCGCAGGTCACTTTATCACATATTCTCAACATTCAAATGACAATTGTGTTTGCTACATTGGCAATACTCCTGCGCGAGTGTACCCGAGGTATCTTACGGGCAGCTACACAGTGGTATTACAATCAAACTTCATTCGCGTGTGTTAGACTGCTAGCCTTGCTGAGTGATTTAATGGCCTCCACTGAAATTGCCGACCGACTTCCTAATATGGTATACTAGAACTACCCTCAGCAGTGCTCTTTTCCAATTGAACCGTCACGTACCCCGTTGAGGATGACCAGAAGACAATAATGCCTGTGTCCAGATGTGAAGCATTTAATTGGTCCGGGGTCGTAGGTATGGTTATCCTTGCAATTTTCACAATAGTGGTGGAGAAGTGGACGTGAAGGTCGGAGTTGAGGCAGGTAAGACAGTGATATGAGTACCAACAGCCCGATCTAGATCTTTGGCGACAGTCTAAGCAGGATACAGAGGATGACAGATTAGATAGTCAGGAATGGGTGAAGCGAGCGGAGGTGCCATGAGCTAGACTTGCTCTTACACACAAGTGAGAATGTTCAAATTATTTGGTGAGATGTATTATGCCTGAATTCTTTCCATCAGAGGCGCGCTCAACTTGTCCATAACACAACAAGATTCTGCATTCACTATTCTTAGGAACAGCACAAACTCTATGTGTTCCTAAGTGGATATGAGAACGTATCTCTAGCCATATATAGTTTCGGGAATTTCGAATTCTTTCAGTCACTGTCACTACTGCCCCCGTGGTATAGAGACATCAACGATGGATAAAAAAGCGCAGTTTGTTACGGCTTTCTCGATTCCCCGAAGGTCGCAAGTTCGACCCGCGCGATATATGAGTTTTGTTTTGCAAATTTTCTCGGCTGACCTCCATTTTTCAGATCAATTGGTTTTGACTGTGGCTGAACTAGCCCATTTGTGCTGTGTATTCATTCGTCTCCAGCTTGTTACGATCGGTTCCACATGAACAAGAAGATACGAATCTCTACACCTGTCTTTCTCTGATTCAGCTACGCAGCGACGCGTGAAACATACAGGCTAATCACTTGTTTTGGGTGTGGTAGGCTTTTAGCACTACGAGCACAAGGCGCTCAGGCTTGTGATATCTCAACCCCTGTCTGAATCCCTTGGTTCGTCAGAAACAGCCAGCCACATATATTGACGACTGTGAAGCTTTTGAACTATGTGTTGAGCTCTGGTATTGAAGGTGTTCATGGTCGTCAGGATGATTGGGCAGCTAATATGCCACAAGATCACGTTGATGACAGGGCCTATGACTTGTCCCCTCCATATCTATATTTTCCATCGTCATACTATTCAAGTCACATATATGTACGCCGTTGTTCTTTATAATCTACCATTATGGCCACCCCTCAACCTAATCTGCATAAGCGACAAAAAGTAGACGTTACCTCACTACAAGGAAACAAGATAGCTTCCGATATAGGAGAGAGTGATTCGAAGAAGCTACGTGCTAGAAGATTCGATACAATCTACAAGAACTGGAACCTCACAGAAGAGAAATTGCAGAGCCACTTCGCAGAAGATGACGCATGCCAATCTTCACATGGTACGCTCCTCAAACAAGTCAGAGACTGGCCGCAGAGATTTTTAGAGAAAATCGCCACGCTCTCTGGCAAGATCAGTGATATCTCCACGGCTAAGGCTTTACTATGTCAGGAGAGGGCGATGCGACGTGTCTACGAACAAGCGAATGGACTATCCCAGTATGGTCGCTACAATGAGATAGGCTTTAAAACCTTAGAAGTTGAGCAAGTTTTGCTCAAATTGAAAAGAGCAGAAGCAATCGTTGCCGGAAATGATGGCCGGATGTGTTCAAACGACCCATGTGAAAATAAAGCTGCCCAACGGCCTTCAATCGTCCAATCGCCCGCGTTGCACGTTCGCGATAGCCCGAGATCGAAAGATATTGTAAGGATCAATGAGATACCGAGTCTAGGTTCTCCGGGTCTACAAGAGACGCCAACGGCGCAAAACAACCCTACGAGCTTCTCGACTGCATATAACCCACAACAGTCCTTTGCTTTCAGCTCAGCATCAGCCTTGTTCCCTTCAGTACTACAATCATCAACGGATATTTCCAGCTTTCACAGTACTGGAGATAGCCGCTTCGAAGGGGAGGATGAGTTTTTGAGCATGGTCGACTTTGACGGCAATGCAAATCATCACATATATGACTCACAGGGTTGGCAGAGTGATACGCGTGGGTTCAAGCCGGTGCCGCAGTCTCAGAAAAACATGCTAGCCCTCCCTTCCCCCATTCGAACGACGACCCCAGGGCTTAACGCCAAGACCGGTCACCAACGAACGATGACCTACACGCCAACCTCGCAGCTACCAATTTAGAAGATTCTACTGATGACACAGCGATCAACAGGGTTTCGGCCGTAGAGCTCGCTCAGCATGCTATCGGGAATTCGTTCTTTCGGTCTACATCAATGGCGAAGCGCAAACTTGAATCGATGCGCGATATGTTTGAGGATGGCGACTGTGACTTAACTGCAGACATGGACGCGTCAGAAATGCGTTCCATGATCGAATATTGTGCGGCAATCGAGAGCTACGAACGTGGAAAGGAGGATAACAGGCCACGTTTGGTAAAACAGGCGAAGTCGCAAATGGCGAAACTTTGGCTTCGTGAGAGGTTGAGACTGGAACACGGGGTTGAGATGTGAGGTGTCGCGGGATAATAAACGGCCTGATTACTGGGCCAGCTCACATTACAGAAGGATTGATGATTGACGATATACACGAGGGTGTGCGGTCTCTGGGTTATATGCACGAAAGACTTCTTTATTGGCCACACGTTCTGCGGTTTACCCCTAGACTGTTGCTTGCACACGAACAATTTTCTTGAAAGAGTCCATGAAACGGTCTTTGAGCCCCATATAGAATTCTCCCAATACATCTATTTTATTGTTCAGTGCATTCTTGCCTGTGGTTATCAATATACTATGTTGGCATATCGATTTGCGTAAACTAAGAATTAAATCGCAGCACTGACTTGTACGTTGATGAGCTTTCTAGTTCATAGTGTACAATCTTGAGCCTAGGCTAGATTCATAATGTAAAGGCGAAGGAAATATTACGCTGTGACTTCGACGATCCAATATACTATTGCACTGACGAGAAAGCTCCAAGGTCGTTGAACGGCCTCGGTAGCGGAGAAACTTAACCCCGCAGCTATCTCTATGACCAAACCCTGGAAGCTCTAGGCAAGCTATGCAGAGCCATCAAGTCAGGAGCCTTATCAACGTTGTCATCATTTAGGAAGAGCTGTCGCCACTTTCAAGCTCTTCCACGACATTCGCCGCTATGGCACCGCATAAAGATACTCTGTTCCGCTCGGCGGACATGAGTCTGACCCAGCTGTACATTGCCAATGAGATCGGAAGGGAGGTTGTGAGTGCTTTGGGCGAGCTCGGGGTGATGGATTTTAGAGACGTGAGTTTGTCTAGCAAATTAACAGCAACATAGGCTCTATTTATACTATCGAGCACTCCAGAAAGACGGCTGACAATGATGCCTACAGCTCAACGCCGAGACTACTGCTTTCCAACGTACCTTTACCCAAGAGATTCGCCGCCTAGACAATGTCGAAAGACAACTACGTTATTTCCATAGCCAGATGGAGAAGTCAGACATAGCTATGCGTTCCATTTATGATTTTAATAATATACTGGCTGCGCCATCTGCGTCGGAGATTGATGAGCTGACTGATCGAAGTCAAGGACTGGAGGCAAGAATCACGGGACTGAATGACAGTTATGAGACACTCAAGAAAAGAGAAATGGAGCTCACAGAATGGAGATGGGTGCTGAGAGAGGCTGGAGGCTTCTTCGATCGTGCTCGTGGCCAGACCGAAGAGATTCAACAGCGAACTTCAGAGGATAACGATGACGCACCGCTCCTCCGTGACATGGAACAACACACCGAGCAAGCTGAGCAATCCTTTTCTGTGATGAATATAGGCTTTGTTGCTGGCGTAATTCCACGGGAGCGGATGGCGGCGTTTGAGCGAATTCTGTGGAGGACCCTGCGTGGTAACCTCTACATGAATCAGTCGGAGATCCCCGAGCAGATCATTAATCCAGAGACCAATGAAGGCGTGAATAAGAACGTCTTTATAATATTTGCGCACGGAAAGGAAATCATCGCCAAGATCCGCAAGATCTCAGAATCCCTCGGGGCGGACCTCTACAGCGTCGACGAGAACAGTGAGCTTCGGAGAGACCAACTTCACGAGGTAAACACACGCTTGAATGACCTCGCCAGCGTACTTCGCAACACCAAGCAGACTCTTGATGCTGAACTTACACAAATCGGTCGCAGTCTCGCTGCCTGGATGGTTGTTGTCAAGAAGGAGAAGGCTGTCTACGAGACCCTGAATAGATTTTCTTATGACCAACAGCGCAAAACACTCATTGCGGAGGCTTGGTGTCCTACTAGCTCTCTCGGTTTGATAAAGTCTACTCTCCAAGACGTCAATGACCGTGCCGGGCTGTCGGTGCCTACTATCGTCAATCAGATTCGAACTTCTAAGACGCCACCAACATACGTCAAAACTAACAAATTTACGCTCGCCTTTCAAACCATCATTGATGCTTACGGTACTGCGAAATACTCCGAAATCAATCCCGGGCTACCCACCATCGTTACCTTTCCTTTCTTGTTTGCCGTCATGTTCGGTGACTTCGGTCACGGAATGCTTATGACCTTTGCCGCACTTGCTATGATCTACTGGGAGAAGTCGCTCTCACGCGGCAAGCTTGATGAACTTTTCTCGATGGCATTTTACGGCCGCTATATCATGCTGATGATGGGTATATTCTCCATGTACACCGGTCTCATCTACTGCGACGCCTTCTCCAAGGAATTGCCTATTTTCCCGTCCATGTGGAAATGGCCCGAGGGTGCTGAAGAAGGACAATCCGTAACCGCAATCCGGGAGAACGGCTATACTTACCCCTTTGGACTGGATTGGATGTGGCACGGTACCGAAAACGACCTCCTCTTCTCAAACAGCTACAAGATGAAGCTCAGTATTCTCATGGGATGGGCACATATGACTTTTTCACTCTGCTTGTCGTATGTTAACGCTCGCCACTTCAAGTCGCCCATCGACATTTGGGGAAATTTCATTCCTGGCATGATATTCTTTCAGTCCATCTTTGGTTACCTGACTTGGGCAATAATATACAAGTGGTCTGTCGACTGGGTTTCCATCGATAAGAACCCGCCCAGTCTGCTCAACATGCTTATTTACATGTTCTTGCAGCCCGGAACACTCGAAGACCAGCTCTACTCAGGGCAAGCAACGTTGCAAATTATTCTCGTTCTTCTCGCGTTGGTATGTGTCCCAATAATGCTGTTCTTGAAGCCGTTTTACCTTCGTTGGGAGCACAACAAGGCCCGGGCCATGGGATACCGTGGCATCGGAGAAACTACTCGTGTCTCGGCTTTGGACGATGATGATGATGATGAAGAGAGCACAACGCTTAATGGTGGACGTGACAGTTACGCTGACGATGAGGACGGCGTCGCGCTGATCACCCAGGACATTGGCCATGGTGAGGAGCACGAAGAATTCGAATTCAGCGAGGTCATGATACACCAAGTCATTCACACTATCGGTAGGTCAGATTCCTTCCGCAATTGCTCATGATTAACAGAAATAGAATTCTGTTTGAATTGTGTCTCTCATACCGCCTCCTACCTTCGGTTATGGGCTTTGTCGCTAGCCCATCAACGTCTTTCTATTGTACTTTGGGACATGACCATGAAGATTGCTTTCGGCTACAGCGGTGCTGTTGGGATTGTCATGATTGTCGTCCTATTCTACCTCTGGTTCTTGCTAACCATCATGGTTTTGTGTGTCATGGAAGGTACTAGTGCCATGTTACACTCACTGCGACTGCACTGGGTGGAAGCCATGAGCAAGCATTTCATAGGAGACGGCGTAAGTGATTCCATCTAGTGACGTGGGCGTAGCATAATACTAACCTAATACAGGTTGCGTTCGAACCTTTCAGCTTCAAAGTTCTGTTGGAAGAGGATCCTGTCGAATAGTTAGTCGCAATACTGTGACTTGTCCTGTGTTTTATTATATAGTGTAAAGTGTATGATAGGAATCCAACGTAACACCCGTCGTTCTATTGAGCAAGTTTTCAACACAGCCTGGACATGTGCGATCATTCAAGAATTTTGAAGTCCGTCACACTGGTATTGACATAGCATGAGTGCGCCCAATGCATAGTGAGAATTATGACTGACATGATATGGCAGAGAAAATCTGGCCCTCTAACCATGTTCAGAGTCTGCTCTTCATAGATGGACTGATTCATCAGAGGTGGAGGTTCTTTTTCCAAGATTGCTCTGATATGAGTCCTTGTCAGACTGTAAGCCTTGTCGAGTGGCCTCCTTTTTCAGTTGTAAATTCTGCCTTCTTCATCTATACCTAATCGTACTGAGGGTAGCGGTGTTACCGATGGGTCATAACTCACAGCCCAGTATGTCCCCGTCACCTCAATTCCGATCCTGTCGCCAAACCTTATCGCAGTGCCATGGCCTCTTTATTCTCGTCCTCAGGGCCGTCCTCCGCAACTATATTTAGATTTTTCATCATTCAAATCAGTATCGACAAGCTCTAATCGCCGATATGCCCAAAAGTTGGATTTGCGTATAGCCCGATTCCAAGAGCAAGTATAACGAGCATCAATAGGATTCCGTGAGACAGGTATAGGTTACATAACGAAAGTCGGGCTGTCAACAAGGCCGGAGCAATGAGATTATAAACCAGGAGAAGCCTATGCATTGAACGAGTAGGTAATAAAACCTTCTGTGACATATTAGCCAACCTTACTGAACCAGTAGCGTTGGATGTGATGCAACTTTTATAAACGCTTCAATGTTCCAGAAACAGCATGCACACCCCTTGTACTGTCCAGTACTCTCACAATGCTCTTAAAGAATCGATGTTTGATGGAGGGACGAGTGAACCACTTGCAACTGTGCAGCACGATTGCGCCAGCAATGCCAATGTAATGCCAATCAGACGTGAGCATATACAATCGGATACAATCCAAGGTCCTAGATTAGGATTGTATGATTAGTCACTCTAAAAGTACGGATTAAGCTTGGAATCTATACTAAGGGATTAAGATTAATTGTGTTAGATTAAATAAAGTAGGGTATATACCTATATATAGCCCGGGGCCCTATCTTAGGCCATATTTAGGTATTAATTCTGCCTAAGGCCTATACTTTAGCCTTAGGCTCTAATATAGTAGCCTTAGGCAGAAATGATGCCTAAATATGGCCTAGGATAGGGCCCGCGGCTATATATAGGTATATATCCCACTTTATTTAATCTAACACAATCAATCTAACTAATCGGATTGAGATTATACCGTCTTAGCAATCATTTTGAGGCGTGGATTGAGCTTGTATTCTCTATTAAAATTTTGGCCCAGATTGAGATTGCACAGATTCGGATTGTATATGCCCATCTCTGATGCCAATTGTGATGGCCCACTTCTATGAGCCTCCTCGTTGATCACAGCCGGTTACAAAGCGTGGTAACATGCATACATGATGAAACGTCGCACAGAACGTGCATGCCAGAAAGATACCAACTATCTGGACCCAGGGTGACTGATCCATTGACAGCACTAGCTAGTGCAGTTCTTTGGCTACTCTCTTTTAGAGAGCTGACACTATTTCACAATGCCTATTGTGAAGAGCTCTGAGATTCGATGTGTCAGGAAAATATGACCGTAATGGCGCAGAACGCTATAGGCACGCCTGAGCTACAAAAAACGAAACACCAGAGACATACCTACAACTAGTCAAGCTGCATGCATCTGAGGTGAGAAAATTATTGA
The DNA here is from genome assembly GCF_010093815.1 of Pseudovirgaria hyperparasitica. Taxonomy (NCBI): domain Eukaryota; kingdom Fungi; phylum Ascomycota; class Dothideomycetes; order Acrospermales; family Acrospermaceae; genus Pseudovirgaria; species Pseudovirgaria hyperparasitica. The sequence goes on from NW_022985566.1 coordinate 789,705, forward strand.
ATGAAGTTGTTGTATTAGAGAAAGAGTTGAGTCTCTAGGAGACAGTTTAAGTACAAAGTGCTAAGTGCTAGCGTTCCATATGAGAGTAGTTCCTTCCACAAAAATAGCACGGTGCCTAGACAAAGGTGTGAAATATAATGTCTCACCTTAGTGGTTCCGACAAGCACTACGAAACTCTTTATTGCTGACTAAATTTTAACATCTTTGACATCTTTGACATAAACAAGTAATTTCTCATGTGATTTGCTACTTGGTTCTTGTAAACTTAACCTCTACTATATCTAATAAGTTTATATAAGGTA
>NW_022985566.1:791797-793707 GCF_010093815.1 Pseudovirgaria hyperparasitica
ACTTAGAAGACTATCTAAGTAATTTTAAGAGAATAGTAAATAGTCTAGAGTCTAAAGCTATTAAACTTCCATCTAAGTTTCTTATAGCTCTATTATTAAATAATCTAAATAAAGATTATGAATATATTATAGCTCTTATTACCTAGAATATAAGAGTTAATAATAATAGAGAAATAGACCTAGAACAAATTATTATTCAACTATTAGACGAGTCTAGACGTCTTAAATCTATTAGAGGTAATAAGAATTATAACTCTAATAGTTCTAAGAAATTAATAGACGTCGAAATGTCTAATAATACGTCTTCTAATAATAATAATAAGAAGACTAAATGTAGTTACTATAAAAAACCAGGACACCTAGAAAATACCTGTTTTAAAAGGCATCCTAAATTAAAAAAGAATAAGAAGAATAATAAGACTACTAAGTCTAGTAGTTCTATTAATAATAGTATAGAAGACGAATCTTTAGATAAAGAACAAGTCTTAAATACTAAAATTAATACTATTAAAAGTAATAATAGTATTAACTTTATTCTAGACTTAGGTGCTACTATCTATACATGCTATATTAAAGAACTATTTATTAAAAATAGTATTAAACCTACTAATACTAGTATTAGATGGGGAAATACTAATAGTTCTATTATAGCTAAATTTAGAGGAGATATTAAAGTCTATTTTAATAGTACTAAAGAACACGTAACTATTAAAGATGTATTATATACTCCAGAACTAGGTGTTAACCTTCTTAGTCTAAGTCTAATTACTAAGAAAGGTTATACCCTCTCCTTTAATAAGGAAAATTGCTTTATTTATACCCCTAGTAGAAAATTACTAGCTAAGGATATATATAAGAAGGGGGTATCTACTTTTAGTACTATAAGCTCTAATAATATACCTCTAGAGTATATAGATAATAAAATATTATCTACTCTAGATATAGAAGAAGAATTAGAAGATATAGACTTTATTTCTAATAAGTCTAATTCTAAAGAATCTAATTCTATAGAGTCTAATTCTATAGAGTCTAATTCTATAGAGTCTAATTCTATAGAGTCTAATTCTAGAGACTCTAATATGGAATCTAGCTCTAGAGACTCTAATTCTATAGACTCTAATTCTAGAGACTCTAATATAGAATCTAGCTCTAGAGACTCTAATTCTATAGACTCTAATTCTAGAGACTCTAATTCTATAGACTCTAATTCTATAGACTCTAATTCTATAGACTCTAATTCTATAGATTCTAATTCTATAGACTCTAATTCTATAGAAATTATAAAAGATATAGAAGAACCTAGTTCTAATATATCTAAAAATAAAGAGCTTATAGTCTATAATAAGAATACAGTCGACTTAATTCATAAGAGACTAGGCCATATTAATAGTATAGCTATTAAGAATATACCTAGTAATACTTTAGGTTCTAAAATAGATCTAAAAGACTTAGATACTAGTAAAACTAGTCTAGATAACTACGAAATATGTATTAAATCGAAACTTACGTAGAATATATCTAAGACTCCTAGTACTAAAGTTAATAATTACTTAGATCTATTATATATAGATATAGATAGACCTATTAAACCTCTAACTTTTAGAGGATTTAAATATTATATTACTTTTAGAGATGCTTATACTAAGTATCTAGTAATAGTAATATTAAAAACTAGAGAGTCTATAGTAGATACTATAGAAGAGATTATTAATAGTCTAGAAAGAGAAGCTATTAATAACTCTAGTAATAGCTCTAATTCTAAAAACCTTAATAATAATAAAGTTAAGGCTCTACAATTTGATAACGAGTTCTCTTCTAGAGAATTACTTAATTTTATTAAGAAAAAAGGTATAGAAATTAGAGCTACACCACCATATACTAAAGAACCTAATGGTGCGGCTGAAATAATT
>NW_022985566.1:796047-846202 GCF_010093815.1 Pseudovirgaria hyperparasitica
ATATTACTAATATTATCTAATTATATATATAAATACTCTATACTCTTATAGAAGTTTCTAGAACCCTCTAGAAACTTCTAGAGGTCTTTAGAAACACGAACTTCTATAGAGTTCTATTAGGTTCTACTATAGAGTCTATAAGTTCTATAGAGTTCTACTCTACTCTATTCTATTCTAAGGAAACTACTAGAGCTATAGAACATATACATACATCTAGAGGTCTAGAAGATTCCTATTATTAATTAAGAGAAGGATCTAGAATATATAAGGAGGAATATATAAGGAACGGTCTCTCTATATATTTAGTTCTCTCTCAATCTAGTCTTTACTTTAAGAATTATACTATATTCTTATTATCTTTAAGCTATACTCCGCCGATCCGTTTATTATATAATAGTCTATTACAGCTAGATCCTATTATATAACTCTATTTAGATATATATTCCTTATATAAGGAATATTATATATCTATTTATACCTGTCCTTTTCACAGTTCTTAAAAGTAACGAGCTTGGACGGAGTACTATTCTTCCATGTCTTATGTATGTTTTACGATGCCCTACACTTAGGTATAGTGGACTGAGGACTACCATGCATGTATACTTTCACAACTCCATGTACACCTTTTCGCCATCCCTCCATTACTACTCATGATAATTCGTCACAAGTACATCACATCCGCGCTCCACTCGATACAAAACCATCCGCCACTGCGGTCATCAACCGATTCGCAATTGCGGTCGGTGGCGGCAATCTCAAATTGCCCTTTTTATACCCTGGGGGAGCATCCTCACCTAAGCCACTCGTTCCATTTTGCAACGCCTCTCGCAGCACGTCCATCGTGTACCACTTCGCATCATCGAGTTCTGGATCATTTCCCAAATCGATCGTCTCCCCGTCCGGAATTGCCTGCCCGATTGCACCAATCATCAAGTTTGCCGGATACGGCCATGGTTGTGTGCTGTGAATGACAACACGCCCAAGCTTGATTCCACTTTCCTCCCAAACCTCGCGCCGAACCGCTTCTTCAACACTCTCCGCAGGCTCTAGAAAGCCAGCTAGTGTGCTATACCAATATGGAGGCCAGCGCCTCTGGCGTCCTAGCAGGATACGCTGCGCATCTGCCGACACAACGGCCATAATAACAGTTGGATCCGTCCGCGGGAAGCTCAGGTTAGAGATAGTACCTCGCGTGGCGCACGGCTCACGTTCGGTCTTGCTGGCATCATTCACAGCTCCAGCTAGATCCTTAGGTGGACAAGTGCGTTTCCAACCAGCGTTCGTGCTGAGTGTTGGGAAGCCACAGGAAGCGCAGAAGGGGTTGCGCAAATTCCAGTCGAGCATGTGGCGGGCCTCGGCATAAATAGCTGCATCCTGTGCTGGGAGAGACAGTTCCATGCGGCTCTTAGAGAACGATAGTCCACGCGATTCGAGTGTAACAATAAGGGCTTCGCATGCTTGTATGACGGACTTACGGGGAGTGAGGTCAATGGCGAAGTATGGTGCGCCCGAGTGCGATTTGTAGGTCATGCCGTCCTTGGAGCGTTCATCGAGGCCAAGGAAAATGACCTGGGGCTTGTAGTCTGTGGAATTGAATTGGTCGATGATATTTTGTTCCGTACGTTGGTAGGGATCACCGATAATGGATTCAAAGTCTGAATAGGGGAGGAGAGCAATTTCGGTAGATCCTTTGATCAGTAGCTCCATGTTCCTATAGACGAGGAATCTAGATGAGGAGTGGTGGAGGGCAGATGAGAGGAAAGAGTAATCGCTGCGGAGGAAGGAAACGCGATTCAGTGGTGAGCCTATAGATTTGTCAGTGTAGGTTCTTGTCCCTGATCGCGATAAGACAATTCACCAGCGAAGTAGTTTGCGACCTCTCTTCCAAACTTCCTATTCAGCATTGAGTCTAGGTTTGCGTGGGCGGGCTCTGGTAGGTCGGATATAGGAAGCGGCATGTTATATCTGAGGAGATGGCGTTGTCAATTGAATAATTGAATGAAGAAGTGAAGCGAGTCAATAGCTTCGAATAGTGTATTTCCCCAACTCTAATGTTGTATAAAGAAACATGAAATAACCACGTCCACCGAAGTAGACTCAATTTTACTAATCAACTGTATGCATATATCCTTAACTCCACGCTCGCCCGAGGTCGGTTGGACGCGTATATAACCATGAGATCATTGGTGACTGTTATGCCGATATTTTCCCGCTATCGAACCGATAGTATCAGCGCGGCGCGGGAAGGTGACGAGGTCCACGACGGTATTATTGTGGCTCCGCCATGAGCTCTCTCAGATCACAACCTCTCAAGCTCGAGACTCCAGCGAGCAAGACCAATATGAGTCAATTCTATGTCAGTAACTGTGACTACCACAGTAGCCTAAACACTTACTTTTCAGTTCGGCGACGACTCAAGCTCCAATTCAGACAACGACTCCTTCGACTCCCTGCCCTATCCTCAGCCGCTCCCACGCTCCGACTTTCTACAGCCTAATTTCTCTGCTGCAGCGTATTTGGGCTCGCTCCAGAATCGACATCAGACACTCGAAGACCTCCGAACTGAGCTCCGCACACGCAGCCAGCAGCTCAATCAGCAACTACTCGACCTGGTCAATTCAAATTACCAAGAGTTTCTAGGACTGGGTAGCAGTCTGAAAGGCGGCGGTGAAAGGGTAGAGGAGGTTAGAATGGGGCTGCTGGGGTTCGAAAAAGATATTGAGGCTGTTAAAAAGAGTGTCCAGGAGAAGAAGAGCCAGGTCGAGGAGGCATTAGACGAGAGGAGGAGAGTTGGGAGATACATGCAAGTCGGAAAAGCCCTTCTAGAATATCATGAGAGATTATTAGAGCTGGAGCGACGCCTGTTAGTTAATTCGGAGGAAAAGAACCAAGACGATGAGAGCGAGAGTGAAGAATCCAGCGAGGACGAAGATGATGATACTGCTCTCATGAGCTTGTGGAGATTACGAAGACATGTACGACAATATTTAGTGCTGAGGGAAATCTCCACACAACTAGGTGTGGACCATCCCTTCTTGGTCGCGCAAGAGGCACGGATACTCAAAGTTCGGTATACCCTTCTGCTTGATTTGAGTACAGCCTTGAAACAGGCTCAAGCCACAGGGAGGTCTGCTGACGCGCGAGTGCTGTCTGTCATGTCAGTGTATAGAGACATGGATGAAGGTGGCGAAGCAGTGAAAGTGTTCCAATCCTTACCGAAAGCATGAGTAGCTGCGTTCATAGCATAGCGTGGGCGTTAGGCAGAACAATGATGCTAATACAAATGAATGAAGTCTTTATATTCCATGCCTTCACTTTATACAATGCTTCAGACAATTACGTAGCCTCTTCGTCCTTTGATATTCCCTTGGTCACCTCTTCTGGGGGTTTGTATGATTTTTGCGACGTGTCGAACGCTACAATATCTGACAGGATATAGGCTGGTATCGGTTTTTCGATGAAGTCGACTTCTCTCAATGACTGAGAAGACCGGTAATCCCCATTTAGACTTATGCCAGGACCTTGGGTGGTACTTAGGACCTGTGCATGTCAGCATATATCATACACAATAGAATGGACATTACTCACCACCTCGTGGATCGATTTCTGTATTGAGTCATTCATGGCCGCAATGTCTCGTTTCAGCGCGGCCAAAAAAAACCTCACGTTAGTAGATAATTGCTCGGGCGTAAAGCGCAATTGTCCGATCGGCAACCTTATAACACCCATACGTTCCTTATATTCACTTGCCCCAGCCACGCCTTTGATGAGTCCCGCACAATCCGTGGTCACTGTTCCGCTCTTCACGCTCGGCATCAAGCCCTTCGGACCTAGTATTCTTGCAACCTTCGCAGCATTCAATTTCTGCACCGAATTTGTATGGCATATCACCCGGTCGAAGTCGATTCTCCCCTGTCTTACATCTTCGAATATCGACTCCTCTCCGACGATATGCGCTCCTGCTTTTCTTGAAGCAATTCCTTGTTTGCTCTCCGGATCACAGATGACTGCTATTCTCATATCACTGCGGACAGAATTTGGTAATTTTATACGATTTTTTATTGTTGGGCCGCTTTTGAGCGTATTGATTTTGACGTGAAGTTCGTACTTTGATCGCTGCTGATCTTTGCCAATCTCGAAACAACGAAGATATCTAGAAACATGTTATTAGATGCGTGCGTGCTAGTGAAGAGAATCGATGTGACTTACTGCACAGCGTCAGTCAACGCAAACTGCTCTGCATCTTTCAGATCCCTCACGAGGAAGTGTTTTCTATCGTTCTTCTTCTTGCCGGGTAACTCCTTCTTCATGCTAGCGCGTCGGACTTGCTGGGAGACGTGGAAGCTGGCAGGACAGCTGCTGACGTGTTGTCGGAAGACGCATCGTGTCGCGGATGAGCTTAGTCGAGCGGCGCCCGACGGTATAGTGGTCATTCCGCCTTGGAAATGGATGACGACAAAGGCATGTACATGAGATTCGATCACGGAGAAGAAAGACCCCCGAACCTTTTTGGGAACTTGGGCACGTGACCCAGCCCTATGCATGGCCCACTTCGCTAAGACAACCTATGTCTTTACTTTACTTTCTGTGCCCCTCTTTTGAGTCATCTGGCTAGAGAAACTCGAATATCTTGTTGCCCTTGAACCCATAACTTAGAACATATACTCAGTCAATATGACAGGCCATAGTGCTGAGGCTCAGATTGCAGAATGGATACAGAGGGCCGCTGCCTTGGCTCCAATCAATCTTAAAAGCATTGAGGGCCCTCTTGGAGAACTTGATGCTCACCTCACTCTTCGGTCCCACATCGTCGGACACAGCCTGACAGATGCTGATGTGACAGTTTGGCAGACTCTTAGAACCAACCATGTTGCCAGCTCATTCCTCAAACGTGGACTACTCATCAACCTGACTCGATGGTACAAGTACATCGAGGAGGCTTACCCAGCACACGCGAAGCTTCCGGAGAAGCAGACTAAGGCTGCCAAAGGAGACGAGAAAGATGAGGGTGGTAACTATGATATCGGTCTTCAAGAGCCCGAGAAAGGTGTGGTCACTCGCTTCCCGCCCGAGCCTAGGTAAGTCTCAAGACCATATAAATATATTATTTTCATATCTAACGAGTCATAAGTGGTTATCTGCACATTGGTCACGCAAAGGCTGCTCTCCTAAATGACTACTTTGCACATAAGAAGTACAAGGGTACTCTACTACTACGTTTCGACGACACCAATCCCTCGAAGGAGAAGCAAGAGTTCCAAGATGCGATTGTAGAGGACCTAGCTTTGATGGGTATCAAGGCAGATAAAACATCGCATACCAGCGACTATTTCCAGGAGCTCTACGAGTTTTGTGTCACAATGCTCAAAGAGGGCACCGCTTACGCTGACGACACCGACCAGGAGACGATGCGCGCCGAACGCATGGATGGCATTGCCTCCAAGCGCCGTGACAGCTCCCCTAAGGATAACCTCGCACACTTCGAGGAGATGAAGAAGGGTAACGAAGAAGGCATCCGCTGGTGTATCCGAGCGAAGATGTCCATCGACAACCCCAATAAAGCGATGCGGGACCCGGTCATATACCGCTGTAACCCTGAAGCACATCATCGTACCGGCACGACCTGGAAAATCTACCCGACCTATGACTTTTGTTGCCCAATCATCGATGCGCACGAAGGAGTGACCCACGCTCTGCGTACTACCGAGTACAAAGACCGTGATGCCCAGTATCAATGGTTCATTAAGACTCTAAACCTCCGCAACGTATACAATTGGGACTTTGCGCGAATGAATTTTGTCCGCACTCTACTTTCAAAGCGCAAATTGACCAAGCTAGTCGATGCCGGTACGGTCTGGGGGTGGGATGACCCACGCATGCCCACCGTACGCGGCATCCGTCGCCGCGGCATGACCATACCCGCTCTTCAGGAGTTCATCCTCAAACAAGGCCCTTCTAAGAACATTGTCAACCTCGACTGGACTACCTTCTGGGCGACGAACAAGAAATTTATCGACCCTGTCGCAGGCCGCTACACGGCAGTCGACAAGACTGACATGGTGAAGTGCGTTGTAAATGGCGCGCGCGAGGCTCCGTACGCCGAGGAGAAGCCACTTCATGCAAAGAACAAGGATGTCGGTGTCAAAAAAGTATATTATAGTCAGGAGATCCTGCTCGACCAGGAAGACGCGCAGAGCTTTGCTGCTAACGAGGAAATCACGCTAATGAACTGGGGCAACGCAATTGTGCGTCAAATCAGCCATTCCCTAAACCCTCTTAGTAGTCAGAAAGTCGTTGGGATCCACCTTGAACTGCACCTGCAAGGTGACGTGCGCAAGACGAATAAAAAGATCACCTGGCTCAGCTCGAATCAGGAACTGGTGCCAATTGAGCTTGTTGACTTTGACTTTATCATTAGCAAGGATAAGCTTGACGAGGATGATAATTGGGAAGATTTCATTACGCCGCAGACGGAATTCCGTAAGGACGCTGTGGCGGACGAGAATGTAGCGAAGTTGAAGGAGGGAGATATCATTCAATTTGATCGCAAGGGGTATTTCAGAATTGATCGTGCATTTAGCTATGGGCAGCCAGCTGTCGCTTTCCAGATTCCTACGGGTAAAACGAAGTGACGCGTGGTATAGGAACTCGGGTAGCAAAACCTCTAGGTCAAGAGCGGATTGAGGCTGGCATACAAGTCGCGGCACTTGGTGGTAATCGATGACTATGCTGGATTGATTGTATATACATTACTCTCAGCATGCTACTATAGAAGCTGCGCATTATCCTGGCACTATGAACATGTCGTGGAACACATAATAATCATGGGAGTGCCAATATCGGTGGGTTGAGGCCTTAATCGCCCCTTTTCTTTAAAGAGCACGTTCAAGTCTGGTCGTTATATTTCTGTTCATACGTGATTATAGACTGGTAGTCGATGATACGACAATTGATAGTGTCAAATTTGTTTGACACCACAACAACTATTTACTCCTAGTTGTTTGCAATGCAGTATCGAGTGTTCCGACTATCAAAAACAGAAGCCGAATGTTGTCCCCCCATATAGCTGTAAGTTACGACAGGTGTGACCAACACCACCAACAAAGTGACACTCTCTGTTACGAGTCTTCCCAGTGGTGCTTGACGCAAGGTGCAGTCTACCATTGCACATCACCACCAACAGCGCTACCCCAACCATCACTAGGAATGAGAGGGACGACTCCATCGGCGTCACCACCATCGGCCCAACAACCAACAGCTGTTGGGGCGGCCCGTTCACCCGTCGGAGGAGCAGACTCACCACCGAATCCTCCACTACCGCCACCCAAGGCGTCGATTCCATCGTTCTCATTGATCGGCTCCTTACACCTTTTCATAGTATGTCCCTTCTTGTGACAGTTATTGCACTCCACGCGACTCCAATCCTTGGGCTCGGTGCAGTCCTTTGCACGGTGGCCTTGCTGATCGCAATTTCGACACTGGAAGGATGCTTCGGAGCGCGGTTCGGTGCATTCTTTTGCAAAATGACCTTCTTGGTTGCAATTACGGCAGGATATAGAGGATTGTGCGGTGGGGCAATCCTTGGCCATGTGACCCTCTGTGATATGGTCAGGTAAGATGAGATATGAGACGAGGAAGACACATACTCTGGTTGCATTTGCGGCATTCCATGTTACGCAAGGAGCGTGGCTCGGTACACTCAGTCTTACGATGACCAGCTGTGCGGTTTATTAGCACTCACTCACGTCTACAAGGGAGGTTACTCTCCACTTACGCTGTCCACAGTTAAAGCAACCATCAGCAGTGAGCTCCGCAGCAAGTGGAGTAATGTCCCATGTTCCACCAAGCTCCATCCCTTCTTCAGGCTTCGAAAGCGCTGCTACCTTGGCCTTATGGCCTTTTCCAAACAAGTGGGCCTTGTGGTCCTTGTATTTCATGGATTTATTGCAAGTCTCACAGAAATAGTCGGTGGGAAGGATGTTTTTGAGCTTTGGCCAAGGGTTGGAATCCATCATGGAAGTTATAGTAGTTTAACCGCGTGACGTGAGAGAATTTGAGTAAAGCCTTAAGTAGGACTTAGCGAGGTGTTGTGAAAGTTGTCGTGAGATACTACGCGTTGGGCACACAAAGAAGGTGAGCAAAGAAAGACGTCAGAAAAAACGTCTAACCAGAGGCAGTGATAAGTATCAAGGCAAAGTATTGGAGGTTGTTCGACGGAGAGATGTCAGAGAAGTAAGAGGCGAAGGTGAAAAAGAAAGACCGATGACACAGGCTCAGTCAAGTAAACAGCCCATCCGCGTGACCTTACGGAGTATACATGACAGATGAAAAGAACGCGAATGATACCGTTAGTAAGGAACGCAGTACTTGCTCTTCACTTCACTTCCGTTCCTATGGCCATGGGAAGAGTCCTGATCTGGACAGTGGCCCCACCAAAGACAAACAATATCGTTACACAACCTCCAGGCAGGCTCATACCTGACAATATTTACCCTAGCTCTACCTACTACCTGGGGATAAGCTCGGCACCATTAGGCCTTGCTTAATAGGTATGGGACAATGATAAGAATCATCCAACAGTGGATGAACTTGGAAGAAGCGACGGTGACGTAACACGAAATAGTTGATTGCACTCTCCTCCTATATGATTGATCTGGCCTATGTGATACTTCGATAGCATCGCGTTTGTCCGCGGACCATACAGCCTATATAAGCCAAGGAAATTCGTGACATGCACTGTGAGGCGCTTCTAGGAATAGAAGAGCCGCGAAACTTAGTCATCAGCATTACAAATGATTGAACATATACAAAGGTGTGGCCAAGCAATAGAATGAGGCCACGGATATAGTAAAGAGATGTAGGATGAACAGCAGTCTGACTCACACCTTTCGCTATGCATCGCAATAAGCAAGCAACAAACGCTAAAATCCAGTCTAATTGTAGCCCGAGGGAATCAGAAGGCGACACATGATAAGCAAGGTATCACTTTCTAATGTTTGCATTTAGGAAATGCGCTCCATGTCTTCTCGTTGGCGAAGATATTTGCGTGCAAGCTCATCGCCACCGTTCATGCTCATCTCCATCCAGTGTTGTGCTACGCACATGGTGATGGGATCGCTACGTGTAGGATCTTCCCTTTTACTGCCGCGATCGCGATTGAGAAGCTCCGCCTTGAATACGTCCTTAGGTCTGGTGAGAGGAAGGATTGTGCGTATCTGCAAAAGATCGGGATGTGTAAGATAGAAGATAGCCAACTCGCGCTCGGCGACGGCATCACCTTCCTTAGCTGTGATGACAAGCATGCGTGCTGCATCTTCCATACTGAACCGTGGTGCTGGGCTATCAGGGCCTTCCGCTCCTGTATTATTGATGGAGGATAGTGTTGAGCTCGTTTTGCTAGATCCCGCGCCATCGGATCCTGTGCTGTTTGCTGTTTGGTGAGTGCCACGATTTTGTGTGTTGTATACCACAATCTCATCAGCAATCTCGACCATAACTCTGCAGACATCCTCCTTGAGGCCTAGAGCCGCTAGTCCAGCGTCCCAGAATGCTTTCCCTCGCGCAGATTTGTCTAACATTGATGCAGGAACAAAGGCGGCTATGTACTGTAAGTCACGGAAAAGAGTTCTGGGGCGAATCTCTGCATCCCGGAAGAGGCCTTGCAACACTTCAACTATCATATCAGTGCTGGGTGGACCGCCGGGTGACTTTGTTCCAGAACGAGGTATTGGTGAGCTCGTGCCATATCCAATATCCGATTGCAGATTCATGGAATGTGAGCGACGTTCTTCACAATTAGCAATGGCTTCCTGAAGATTCGCAGCTCGCTGAACGGGAGCGACTGGCTCTCTTGAGCTGAGCTCTGGGACGGATCCCAAGGTTGGCGACTGGGGCACTGTTGGGAGAGGCTGCCGATTGTTAAATTGCCGGTTGGAACGAGACGACAGAGACGCGATGATAATGAGTTCCAGCTCGTACAAGGCATGCAGCTTCGAGAAAGGATTTGGATGAGTCGCGAATTTGCGGAGTAATCGACGGAATGCCATGTTGTAAGGGAATTCAAGCAGTCCCGCTCGCTTTGCAGCAGACAGAGAAGAACGAGCTGTCGCATCGCTTGCCGACGAGGACTGTTCGCCGCCAGATTGGTTATCCGTGGCATGCTGGAGTGTGGCTAGGGAAGTAGATGGTGGAGCGCGCTCATTGCGGCCAAGTGTTTCCAAGGGACCTCCGGCATTCCGATGCTGGTCCGCTTTCACGGCACGAATGCTCTTCATACTCTTCTTCCGGGCCAATTTCTGTTTTCGCCTGCGTTCTTCTTCCTCCTTTCGGGCGATGCACTCTTCTCCGAGGTCGCCTGAAAACCAGGAATCGGTCTCGCTGCCATGACCGAATACTAATGTCCCTAGATCGCTTAGGAGTAAGCCGGTCAATGACTGCTTCAGGTCCAGAAGGAATCTTCTCTTCTCCTCATTGACCGAAGAAGACTGCTTCAGCATCACTGTGCCTTTGGAAGACGTAGCTGTTTGTGGTCTGATACTTGTGGAGCTAGAAGGGGACTCAGCTTGACCCTGGAATGGCGACCAAAAAGTACTGGTCGTATCAATGGTCAGAACTGGATTGGACGGCCCAAAGTAGTCTTGCGAATCTAAGAGATCCACTGTCTTTGCTGTGTTCCACTTGCTAGAGTCAAAGCTCTGCTGCGAGCCGTTGCGGTGGGAGATGGATCGCAAGCTACCCATGCTAGGACGCTGAGCAAAGTCCAGACTACGTGACCCTGGGCGATTGGTCTCGTACTCCTCATCGCGAGCAATAGAGAGTGTGCCAACGCCAGTCAGAAACAAATCCCCCTTCTGTCGCCCGCTGTCGAGGATATCTTTGTCGCGACGATAGAGCTCGCTTGACCACAGCACTGGGCCATCCATTACACCCTCACCAACAAGTTTGTTCACGCATCTGTCAATTTCGAGACAGAACCGATGGATTCGTTCCTCGCCTTTGCAAAAATTTTCGATTGCATATTGGGAAAGCCATTTGGCTGTCATCTCTGATTGATCATCGCCTAGTTTGTTCGGACCTCCAAACTCGGCCTGCGCGGCAATCAAGTCGACAACTTGTGACTCTGTCTTTAACAAGAAGTTGTTCGTAGATGATCGGGAAAACGTGCGTGGTTTGTGAGATTGGAGAGGCTTTCCGCCAATGGTTTTCGTTGGCTGGCCCATCATCTTTAACGCGACAGCAACATTTTTGGCCTCCTCGTACCGGGCTGAATTGCGCACGTCAGTGATATACCACATTTTGTCTCTGAGGCTCTTGAGACCGAACATCATATCCTCAATGGTGCCGTCATGTCGCTCTTGTGATGTATTCAACCATACAAACCAAGCTTCGAACTCGGCGATAGCCGAAGCTGCTTTGCCCAAGGAATCACGTGGACCCCGAGAAAAGTAATTCAACAGAGCAGCGTAGCCATTCTTCATCAATGTGGGGGATTGCAGCCGTTTCAGCTGCTCGATCGTCTTGAAATAGATGTGCGCGTTCACATAGTCTGACCTGGCCTGACATTGTGTCATAGCAGCCTCAAGCATTGTAAGCAGAACAGGCTGTCGCTCCTGGGATTGATCACCGGAATCTGGATTACTGCCACTTCGTTGATGTTGTGGAGATCTTTGTCGTCCTGGTGTCATATTCCTTGATTCCGCTATGAGGCTGGTTAAATTGCTTTGACTAAGGTAAGGATTTTTCGATTGCAGATGCTCGCTTTGTGCTCGAGCAAAAGTGCGAGCGTGTCTTCGATGAGTGGATGTCCGGTTACTGAACTCCTTAGACTCACTCTCTGGTGCTAGCTCCTTAGGTATCTCATATTCCTCAACTAATTTAGCAATGTTCTGCTTCAATTGATGGTAGTCAGCCTCCAAATCGATGCTTGACTGACCCTCATCTTCGCTGTCGCTGTCAGGAGAATCATCGTCATGTTCGTCCTCGTCATCACTGTCCTTGTGCATCCTCGTTCGCAGTCCCTTGCCATCTGGTGAAACATAAAGTACAGCCCACCGTTCGGCACAAGGATGACAAGAACCAGAGATTGCATCCACGCCGCCAAGGATACGAGACATCTCAGAACAAGCTAGTCGTAGCCGGCGGCCGTAGTCTTCTGTGGGCTCTATCTTGGCTGGCCCTGGGTAACGGTGGGCAAGTGATATCCTTTCCGGGTCATCTAGTAAAGGCTCTCGGGACGTATTCTCACTTGTCATGGAAGAGGCAGACATACTCAGGACGGAGCTAGCGTCACCAGAAGAAGACCGTGGTCCAGTCCGCATCGGCATTGATACCCCAGATAGTGACGATGCTCCCGACGCCAGTCCACCTCGCCGTATAGAGTCTTTATCAGTGCCACTTGACTGGGGACGACGCTCAGGAAACAGTGTATGGACCATGGTAACGATGTCCGAAGGACAAACCACGATGAAGGGCTGTACTTCAACTGTCTCCCGCGGCGAGGTAATGGCCTTAGCAGGTAAGAGCACAGGTTTTGACCGGCTCCGGTTATACTTCAGACGTCCAGTGATGCTCTCCACACGTGCCCTTATCTCTGGCAGAACTGTAGATGGTTTATTCCTGTGCAAAAGTTTAGAGTTTGACGCGACATCGTACACGTGACACCTACCAGTTCATCAAGACGTCGAGTGCGTACTTCGAGGCGCGAATACCAATCTCCTTGAGGATCTTCTGTCTGGCATGCTCGCTGATGTGATGACCGGTCATAATTCCTTGCGTCTATTGAGGGGTAAGCTTGATTATCTTGGATGGGCGAAGCGGCTAGACTGACCTCCGGATGCACTATGCTGCTGAGCAGATGCGAAGCGAAGAACCATCTGCCTACTACAAGGAATTGACCCTTCGAACGGTGCTTAGTGCCTTCCAACTTTCGCAGGAATATGGTACCTAGTTCGAGAAAACCCTCTGGTAGACCTCCGGCTGCTGGTTCATCATCGATAACTTCGAATAGCTGCTTGACTGCGGAATCATAAAACTCATCGGCCGCGATGGTATCTTTGGTGCTCCGAGCTTCTTGTTGCCCTGTCCTAGGTCTCTGTGCTTGCTCTTCTGCCTTGTCCAACAGAAATTGGCCATCCTGGAGGACTTTCATCAAGTAGAGTTCGAGATTAACTTTTCCAGGCCATTCGCGCATTCCGGTCCAAACGTCAAAGACAGCCTTGATGAACTTTTCAAATCCAGGGACACCTTCTGAGAGTAATCTAGCGCATGTGGTAGCCCAGACGTCTGTACGCCGAGAGTCCTCCACGGAATCTGGCCCAGACGAATTCGCGAAGACAGTGTAAATGAGAGCGGCAAGAGGATCATGTCGTTGAAATGACAGTAGTCGCTCTACTGAGTTTGGCCCGGGGGGTTGAGATGATCTAGGGGTTGTGTTGATCGGTTGACCACGTATTTGGCGTGCCATAACGGTATCAATTGGGTCCATGACTTGACGGAAAGATGTCATGGACGCAAGCTCTGTCTGGTTCAGGCCGGTGACTCGCGTCGCGAGAAAGTCGGGATTGGTTCTTATTTCAGAAAGGAAATCCAGCAGGTCATCCCGAATTTTGACAGGTATCTCGTGCATAAAAGTGGAAAAGGACTGCTCACTCTTTCCATGCTTTTGTTTCATAATCTCTAGGTCGGGTTCCAACAGAGCATAACGCCGTGTTGCATCACAAGAGTTCCGAACGTCATGAAGGGCATTATAAAGCGTAGCAAAACCTTTCTTGTCATCTGCCCTGAAATGATCAACTAGTGTACGATGAGCCAGCTCACCACAGTGCACTAAGCGTGCAGACAGAGCGCTCGACACTAGCCATCTATGCAACCTAATTCGCGAGTGTGACCTCCTCTGCTCCTGAAAACCGCTAAGACGGATGAGGTGGGCAAGTTCTGCTAGAGAGGTCGAGGAGGGAGTCACAGCTGCAGTTGGCAGATACGCTTCGGAGTAATGAGAATGATCTTGTGGGAGTAGCGGGCGCGGTATGCGGCCTGCTGGAGCAGAGGTTGAGGATATTATGGACGGTCGCTGGAGAATGTTCGAAGGTCGCTCCTTGTCGACGGGTCCGCCAGGGCGGCTCCCCATTGTCGAAGTAGGGTTGAGCGGAGACGACGACCTTGACGGACTCTGAGACCGAGGCGGGAGGCCTGAAGTAATGTCATGAGAATCAGCCAGGGGGATAGAAGGCGTGTGGCTTCGAGAAGAGAGGCGAGAGATGGTTGGTGACACGGCTGTTCGTCAAGAAAGGTATGTTAGCCCTGCCAACACATCATACAGAGCGCATAAGCTGAACAGACACGATTGGGCCGCGGAAGGACCAAGGCTCGAGGGAGGAAAGAATAGAATTCACATACGCGGAGGAGAGTCACGGCGGGCTGGAGGAGTGGAGGAGCGCGCGGATGTTTTATTCATCCCGCCATGAGAAATGAGGCCCGACATAGATCTCGAGGCGATGCTCGAGCTTGTCAGGCAAAGACTGTGTATTTTCGCATATCGCTAATGAATGGTAGGTACGTAGAGGTCCGAGAAAAGATCCCTATGCAGCGCTGGAGCGGTGGATTGGGTGTAGGACCGATGTGTTGGCAGTTCGAGGGTCCTGCCTTCGTTCGTTCGTTCGTTCGAGGTTGATGGGGTCTATTATCGATAAGCTGGGGAAGTGGGAGACCGGAGTGTTTGCGGGAGTGTTGGCGCCAGTAACTACGAACAAATCCAGTTGGTGTGTGTATGTATGTCTGTATGTATTGTATGTATATAAGTGGCAGAGACGGGCGTGGATGCGGGCGGGCTTAGGCAGACGGGCGATTGGCTGGCAATAGCTGCGAACGGTGGCTAGAGAGCCTATTACCCTAATTACCTACACAGCTCGAGCCTCGAGTCACGGTGTTTCCGCTTGGTGCTGTCCAAAGCTGGGCGGGGCGGGGCTGGGCTGGGCTGGGCTGGTGCAGTTGGCCATAGCCAAAGCGGTCAACAAAACTGGATGGTCAAAGACTGAGAATGCACAATGAACGTGTTGCGATCAGTTAGTGTTGCGGCTGCTACGACGATTTGCAGTCAATTTCTGGAACACGACGATGTACACTCAGCACTCAGCACTCAGCACGCACTCGCCAAGCAGTGGCGATGGCGACGGCGACTGCAACAACGCATGCTGGCCAGAGGAATTACTACGGTAGACAGACAGCAAGCCGGAGTAGCAGCGTGTGCCCGTTGATCCAGAAGCTGATGACTTGCAGGCCAGCACATTCAAACCTTGAAACCTCGCGTGTCCAATGAGCAATGAGGATGCATCTCCAGTCAACAAACACTGTCACGACAATGACTGACTGCCAAATGAGCCTGCATATTGCCTCGTGCGCTACAGCCTCCACCTAATCACTCGTTCGTGGACGTTTTTCCCCTAGCCCACGACGCCAACGGCAGACGAAGCCATAATATTGCTTGCACTTCTCGCGTCCCATCATTTGGAACAGTATGCCAGTGGGTCTTCTTATGGCAGCATTCCTATTCTAGTATTAATTATTATTAGTCTGTGTCGATTTCTCTTTCATCGACGTGGCTTAGGATCGCTAATTTCGTGCCGGGTGGCTTGTAGCGAATGCAGGCTTCATCACACGGCGGCCCATTCTGCGGCCGCTCCTATGTTTGATTCATAACAGAAGAATCCTGTACGCCCAAGAACACCATCAGCGCGCTCGCTTGAATATCATCTTGCTTATCTATCCCCAGTCCATGCCCGAATCCGTTTGTTTCAGTACGGTTTAAATGCCCTCTGACTTCTTCCTCTTCCCGACTACGACCATGCTGTGGCAACCAGATGACTCGACTCGTTTCGTGTGCGTAGAGATGCCACCAGTTGAGCTTAATTCGCGTGATGATGCGCTGGCAGAAAGCTGCAATGCAAGGCCTCCCTAGGGGCTGCGCCCAATGAAGACAGGTTCTGAACCTGAAGCGAACGCTTTCCTCGTCCAGCACCTACAGTATCCATGCCAGGTCTGCTTGCCACGCGGCCATCTAGGTGAGAACTTAATTCTGAGCTCTTATCCGCCCGTTCGCTGAAGCCCATTTTCTCTCTTCATCTCAGCCAATTCCAAACCTCCAACGTTACTCTACGACCAGTTTTGGGACGTTTTGGGTTGCGCTTGCATATCTTTTCAATCATGAACTTCATGGCTAACATTCCGTTGACCCTTGGCTTGCTGCAATGCCAGACGGGACGCTTGCCAACGCCATCAAGCGACCCCACAGCCTGATCAATGTGATGCATCGTATCAATATGATTACATGCATCGAGCCAGCTGACTGAGGGGTTGTAATGTCAACTATCCAGAGCACCAGCCCTCAATATCCTGGTATGTAATTAGTATGCAGCTTGCAACTGTCATGCTGCCACAACTTAGCTGTGAACGCCTCGACATAATGCGGTTGCTGCTGTGCTTGTGTTGTCATCTTCAGTATTACTAGTAGTACATTTGAGTCGTTGATGTATCGATCCATTAATTCACCGCACCAAGGTCGATCAGGCTGTAGTTTGGGACGAATGGCAAGACCTAGTTTGTCCTCGGAGCTCTGTTACATATTCCTGATAGCTTCGCGAAGTAGAGGCGCCACTTGTTTACGACTATGTTCCACTCTGCGCTGCCACCATACCGTTCTCCAAACATTCACCTCTATCTTATCTATAGAGCCGTCTGGGCCTTGCCAGGTTTTGAGGCCAAGATTTCGGGTGTTGATCTCCATAAAATGTCTCGCAGCTTCAATCCCTTTCCTAGTGAACGCCCACAGTAACAGCTCCCTCTGGAGTTCCCCTGCCGACGTAGACGAAGCAGTCATCAGAGCAAATTGCCCGAGCTGTCTGTACCGTGCGAAGTCGCGTACGGACGCTAAGAAAGCTTCACTGCTACTCTCTGTACCAGAGGTCTCTCTCTTAGCCTTCTCCTGCATGAACTCGATCGGCTTGACAACTGAGCTGATACCTAAAAGAAGACCGTTTTCGTCCCATTGCTTGTAGTCCTTTTTCAAGATGTCATGCAAGGTGAGGCGCCCAATATCTTTCTTGGCGTTGTCGATCTGCTCGAAAAGTCGATTTCTGTTGAAAGATACTGTTTGATCAGCGTGACTCTTAATTTTGGCCTCAAGATAGTTCATCGCCTTCACGTCATACTCAGTAGTCTTCTGATTTGCTGTCGCGTTGGTAGTGTCGATAAGCACAGACGCAAGCGCGAGCTTGGCCAGCTGTGCGTCCCATAAGGACTTTTCGGACAAGTTATCTGCCTCTGAGGAGATAACATCCCAAGTTTCACGTAGATAGCCAGTCACAAGTGAGGTGCAGCTGCCTGATTTCTTGATGATGCGAGGCTCATCTCCCGTATCAAAAGGTACCCTGTTTTCCTCGTCATGGTGGTCGATGACACCACAGACTTGTCCAGTATATACAACACCTAGCTTGCCCTGTAATGCATTGTGGTCCACCAGTATCCACCTTGTGTTCTCGGGCACCAGGCCATATTCGACGGAGCTCAGTTCCGGCAGGTCGTCCAGGGTAATCAGATGGTCAGCCTCCAGATTGGCATGGGTTAAGAGGGCTGCGAATTCTGGGCGGAGGGCTATGTCTGCGGCAGGGATATTCGTAACTGGGATATACAGTGAAGTGAAGGCTTGCTTTGGGGGTGCAATCGAACGCAAGTACGAGAAAAGCAGCGAGCATGTTAAGGAGTCTAAGTCTGATACACAGTTTAGTGAACTATACACGACAGCAACCCTAATCTCCTATGCCGTACATACCTGCAGACTCGTTGCCAATCACAAGTGTAACACGCTCCTTTTTAACAATCGCGGATCTCAGAGACGATTTCGCATGAATGAGAAAGTCTCGAAGTGGACTGCGTGGAAAAGCCATTCAAGATTGGGACACAACAGGCTGATAAGTGATATTAGTACTAGAGCCTACCCGCCCGGTAAGAACCATATACGTAGACGTACCGTCGCAAATGATACATGGCTGATTCTATCGCAAACCCGAGCACTTTGTTAGGTGACACGGACGGTGACGACCGAGGGACAGGCAGGCTACTTGCCAGGTGGTCTTGGCAAATCGCAATTACTTTACAAAGGTACCATACCTACCTAAAATGCCGATATCTATCCTGCTATAACTCTATAGGTAGTTAGTTTCACCTTGGCCAAGAAGTCGAGTCGAGTTCAGTTGGAAAGAAGGACCAAGATTAATCTTTAGGACGTTACGCTACCAGACTTTCTACTCGCTAAAGCAGGACACAGCATAGGCAAGTAAGCACACCATTTCTGAGAAGATATAGATATCCATAGGCAGTGCACAAGTCGAATAGTCATAAAAGCTCTATGGCTCCTTCAAGAACTCCCTTACGGCTTCTTAGCCTTCGAGCAAGGAATTGCATGATCGGTAGCATTTCTTCTCGATTACGCGGCATTCCATCCGCATTTCTCTTCCATTCCTTGACTTCGGAATACTGATATGTGTCCTTCAAACGGGCTAGAGCACTAGCAGGAACCTCTGACGAAATGGCAGCCTTGCATAAGAGAACCGGGGTCCTACTCTTCTTATCGATGGGCAGCATCGGTGCTGAGTCTGGTAACCAGCCTGCTATGCACACTATCCCTCCAAGCTCTTCATCTTGTAGCTCTGCGCCTACTTGCAGAGCTGCCATACCACCCTGCGAATAGCCAAAGAACAAGATGTCTCGATATTCGTAGCCACATCCTTCTATCAGTGCCCTTTGCACTACCTCTTCGATGATAAGTTTTGCAGACGCCCTAAAGCCTGTGTCCTTGTTCATTGCATCAGAGGAGGGTTCAAAGTAAAGATCATCGCCCCAGTGGAAGCCTCCAAGGTCGAACGGTAATGGTTTCGGTGCACGAATGGAGATACAAACTGTTTCAGGTAGGTTCATCTGCCGACCAAGGTTCGTAAATGGTACATGGGTGTCACCGAGGCCATGGAGGAGGATGAGGACATTAATGGGCTGCTGAGATGAAGATGCTGGCTCAAGGTCTGTCAGTCGACTGAACTGTGGCTCAAGTATACGATCGACTTACGAGGCGTGATGCTGAAGGCGATAGGCTTACTGAAGGCGAAATCGGCCTCGTTTGGCAACCTGCCAGGCATGGCGTCTCGACGTTGTGAAGAGCGAATTTATACGCGCAATCGAAACGCCAACGGGTCCCGGCAGGTTGATAGGGCCTACCTATCTATTAGCGCACCTGCTCACCTGTTTATCTATATAGCTAAGACTTGTTATAACGATAACCAATATAGCGATAAACTTTGGATGATAACTAAACGAAAGTTACTTTCAGAGTAAAGCTATCATTAATACTCTTAATAGCTATTATAGAAGATATACATATATATATATTAGTTTAGAAATACTTTCTATTATTAGATATGTATAATAATAATAATAATATTAGTAAACTAGGTAGAGTACTACTCTATAGGCGCATGCCTCCTCTAGTCTAAGCTACTATATAAGAAGAAACCTACGAATAGGAAAAACTCCCTTATATCTATAACTACGCTCTATCTATCCTCTCGTTCTTTATATATATATAGCCCTAGGGGCTACCTATAGGCCTATAGCCTATATTATAATAGTTTACCCTTAGGTAGCACGTATAGATACGGAGATTATTAGTTAAGGGCTACCCTTAACTAATAATCGCGGTTCTCCCGGGGTTCTTCCGACGTATACCGGGGTTCTTCTAGTATATATTAGGCTTCTTCCGGTATATATACGCGGGTCTACTAGAACTAGGGGAGAGGAAGATATATAAGCATCCATTAGGCGACGTTCTTAGGGTATTTATTAAGCTATCGCGTGATATCGGAGGTCCTCGTTATATAGACGAGGGCTTATCTTAGGGTATATAGGCTAGAGCACGTCGCGAGGTAGTGGCGTATTATACCTCTCTAGCCGTAGTCCTCGTACTAGAGAGATATATCTAGGACGCCTCTCTAGTAGAGATAATATAGGAGGCCTATAGCGCCTATTCGGGCTTAGAGGAGTATAGATGCTTAGGCCTTCGTTAGCCCTTTATATATCTATTTACTTAGTTCCTTCTAAGGCCCTTAGATCTATTCTAGATACCTATCCTATTAGGAGGCCCACTAGGCTTTAAGTATCTCCCTCTATTTATCCTAGATCTATAACCGTATAACGCGGCTAAGCTTCTTAGGGTTCTATTAGCTTAGAACGGTATCTAGGTTATTTTAAACCTCCTATACGGTCTAGCTCGAGTCCGCCTCTATATAGTATTTATATTATACTCGAGTTTATCCTATAGTAGGGAGGGCCTAGTAATACGCGTAGATACGTGTACGTAGTACGGCAAAGGTATATACCCTATCTCCTCTACGTTCTTATACTTATTATTTAGTAAAATATATAAGTCTCTATATCTAGTAGAAGTCCTATATACTCGTTACGTTTATCTCGCGTTAGAGAAGCGTTATATTAGTAGCTTTATATACGCTAGAGATAAGGCGGAGTATACGGTTTTATATAGACTTAAGCTTTACCCGCCGAGCTTATATAAGGGCCGTATACTAGTACTCGTGTCCGTATATAAAGGCTAGGCGTGCTAGGGAGATATATAGCTGTCTCGCCTTATCCTAGGCTATTCCCTATATAGATACCGTAATCCGGTGTATAGCGGTTTCTATCTAGAGGGCTCTAGAGACGGCGTGTGCCACCTATGGTCTCTATTTTAGCTTATTATCGATTATAACGCTAAGTACACGTATACTCTATACTAGTAGTTCTATAAAGGCGTCGATTTAGGGGCGACGTACCCCCTCCCTAGTAGCCTATCCTCTATAGCGGTTAATAAAGTATATAAGCTAGTATTTTTTAGGTGTGAATTTTACTCCGTGGCGCTTTACCTACTAGACGTATTTCTCGTGGTCTCGTTCGAGTCGTGTATATATTCTACTAGTACTACTATCGACCGCGAGGAGGTATATATCGTCCGCGTATCCGACTATCTCTATATATTCTATTCTCTAAAGGAGGTCTACTATAAAGAAGAGGAAGAGGATCGGGGAGATAGTGCTCCCTTACGGGATGCCGTATACTATCTCCTTATATTCGCCTCGGTATCCGGGGATATATATTTAAGTAGTCCTTTATACGAGGAAGCACTATATAAATTATATAATCTACTTAGGTATTCGCCTTATCCGGAGGTTATAGATAAGTCTTATATAGTTTACCTTATTAAACGCCTCTACTATGTCTAGGGAGAGTAGCGTGACGACTCGTCCTTATTTCTATATAGTCTAGATAACCTCGAGGATATATTAAATAGCTATAATTAGGGAGCTTTCTATCTTCGCCTTCTGGTTTACTAGGAGAAGGCCGTGTACCTATACTACTATACTTATCTTCTTAGTAATCGTAGCTTCTAGTACCTTGCCTAGGTAGGAGAGGAGGGCGATCGGCCTCCATCCCTTCAGCGTATTTAGGCTCTTCCCTAGTTTTAGGAGTATAACCGTGTATACGGTTTAGAAGCTCTATAGGTAGTATCCTATACGGGCGCACGCTTAGAATATATAGCCTATAATTAGTAAGGTCGCCTATATAGTCCTCTTAAGGCATCGATTCGGAATTCTATCTAGCCCGGGCGCTTTATCGTTCGGGAGTGTCTTAATAGTACCGAGTATATTATCGTCCGTGATTTCCCTAGGGATACTTATAGCTTCCGGGTATTCCGTGCCGTCGATATCTAATAGGTCTACGGGTTCTAGGAGAGGGAATATAATCTCTTATAGGATCTCTATTTTCTCGAGGCTTATAGAGTACGTCTTTTCTTAATATATAAGGGGAGGTATAAGTAGTATAGGTGTCGGGGAGGCGGTGCTTTTAGCCTATTTTACTATATACCATAGTCTAGTAGTATTACGTGTGTATCTATCTATAACTATATACTACTATTTACGTCGCTCGTTACGGAGGACTTTATCTTATTATCTTCTTATCTCTCTCTATTTATCCTACGCTTTAGGTATATAGTTATAGTATACGCGTCTATATAATCTCCGGACTTCTCGCCTATACTCTTATACTTAAGATATGCTTTTCGGGTCTAGGGGTCTATATATTCGGTACGGCACGTGTTTATCTCTTACTCCCTAGTACGCCTATAGAAGTGTATTTACGGCCTGGTTAATGGCCGGGCCATTAGATACGTCGACTATAGACAGGTCTAGGATCGTCAATTCCAGGTCCTTTAGATACTTTTCCTAGTTAGTATCCTTCTATAGCTATCGCCCTCGTTAGTCTTAAGGGGTAGATACGTCTATTAAGGTCTCTATATATTCGTGGTCGGAGTCTATCTATATAAGGCTTAGGCGGTAGTATTAAGTCCTATTATAAAGGTGTCTAGTAGCTAGGGTAAGGTCGAGTATAGATCCGCCCTTATCTTATTTATGTTTTCGCTAGGTAATCTATCCTATTAGTATAAGAAGGTATAGAAAGCCATAGTATTAGGTACGTAGTTCTCTAGCTTAAAGCTCTTCGCGGGTGACGGTTAGTCTACCCTACTAGCTATAATAGAGGTTAAAATCTCCTAGGAGGATGTGTTATCCTAGCTCGGTAGTACCCTTAAGCATGTTATCCGCCTAAAGCGATTAGTTCTAATTATATATATTATATATATAGAGGGGTCTAATATTTATCTAGAGGTGTAGTATTATCCGGAGGTTATCCCGTTTAGTATACGACCATAATAAGAGTAGAATAGACTTATAGATATGGAAGAGGACTCTCCTCTCCGGTCCTAGGGGGTGTATTATATAATATCCTAGGTGTGTTATTGGTTTATTCGTCTAGTAGTATTTATATAGCTCCTATATAGCGAGTATTATAGCTCTAGTCTCCTCGAGGAGTATCGCCTAGTTCTTACGTTTATACTATACGTTTGCCTATATAATTAGGAGTATATCTTAGTCTCTTATTAGATGCTAGGGAATATATAGGCCTGTATATTCGTTCCTCTAAGTCGTGACTATCCTTATACGGTAGCGGCCTTAGTGATTCCTTAGGGCCGTCCTATTATTAGCTTTCTTGGGACGGTTTACTATTCCTAACCGCTTCCTCGTGAGGAGGTAGTCTATAGTAGTAGTATTATAGTAAAGAGAGGAACGGTAGTAGGTCGCATCATTTATAGCTACCTTACTCCCTTTATCCGGATTAAGTAGATGTATTTAGTGACCTATTTACGTTTCGCGCACGTAGCCGACTACGATAGATGCTTACCGTCGTAGTTAGAGTACTTCGCCGTGTCCCTATCCCTCTAGCCCTCTCCTTATGTCCCGTAGGGGTACTCCTAGGTACTATATTCTTATTAATACTATCTATACCTAGTCTTTTAGGAGTACCGCTATGCCGTGTACCCGTATCCCTAATAGTTAAAGTACTATATCATCGCCTATACTCTATCCTATGGTTCCGCTATAAGAAGTTCCCCTTCTACTAGGAATCCCTCTTACGTAATTTAATGCGCGAGAGCGGGGTCCTTAAGCTCTACTATTATAGTAGAGTATACCTTCGATCTGGTTTTAATCCCTTATATATTCTTCTACCATGCTCTTACGATCTTAATCCCTGGGTATTTTTACTCATTTAACTATTCTATCCGCATAATATTCTTTTCTCCGATAACCTATCCGCTTACAGGCATAGAGTATACCTATATCGGGTATATGGCCGCCCTAATAGAGGCGCCTAGAAAGATACTACTAATCGCGTTCGGATTACGTAAGATAGTCTACTACGTAATATTCGTTATCGTGGTAAGTACTACTCCTTCTAGCGTGAGTTTAGGGACGACGACGTTTAACTATATTCCCTTTTATTTATTAATCTTACTTACTATATCCTTTAGGGATACTCGCTAGACCTATGCTAGGGTATCCTTATCCTAGATTACGACGCGTATACTATACGCTACGTCGCCGGTCCGGGGGGCCCATGGTATAGCCTCCGGTATTACTACTATTTATATCTATATACTAGGGCGCTTACCTTAAGTGAGTTCCTCCTAGATTCTATATAGGCTGGCCTCTATTCGGTCGAGCCTACCCTCCGGTCCTCCTAGTTATATCTTCTTCTCCTCCTCTATAATTCCCTTTAGGTTCCGGATAAGGTCCTAGAATATATATAGAAGGGTCTTCTAGCCCTCTCCGGCTTCCTTCTCTATATATACTACCTAGTAGTTAATGTAATCTAGGAGGGTTTCCCCTGTTAGGGTCCCCTTTATTCCGTCTATCTATAGCGGCGTACGTCTTTAGGTGTGTTCTACGTTTTAGATAGGTATATAGCTACCCTTAGTAATATTACTATATGGCCTTTTCTATCGTACCGGTAGGGGTATATCTAGTATATACCGGGGTATATCGGTGCCTAAGGCCGCTATATTTATTAGTTAAGGGCTACCCTTAACTAATAAAAGGGGGTCGGCGTATTAGCGTTCTAGTAGCGTGGTCCGTGCCTCTATCTCCGTAAGGATTTTAAGAGGGTGTGTATATATCTTTACACGGCGGTAGCGTCTTGGTTTCGACGCTACACGTACGTGCGTATGGTAGTAGTTAGTATACTCGGTGTACTCTATTAATTAAGGTATGTATCTCGCTATATTACCCCGAATGGACCAAGTTAGCCTCTTAGGGATGTAAAAGAAGTTTTTCTATTAGATATGTATAAAGAAAGGTAGATAGTATTAGAGTTAAACCTATGATATAGGCGTGTATAGTAGGGAAATAGCTAGCTATAAAGCGAAAATTTTCTCTTTATTACTTCCGTTTAGATTCTATTATTCATGCCCCCCCCCCTGCGTGACACTCTATATTATTAGTATACGCTCCGAAAATCAGCGGCGGGCCGTAGTATCCTTACCTTCTAGAGTTATATAAATAATTAAGGGAGTAGTAGGTAATGCTAGCGAAAGCCTTCCACCCTACTTCGAACGGTAGCCATGGCGCTCTAATAGCTCTCGTCCCTCTTGTCGATAATGTTTCCCTCTTCTAGCGCTTCTAGAAGCTTAAGGACATAGTCTTAATAGTTATAGCCTATAGCTTCGTTATGGATCACGGCATTCTAAGCTACTGCTTCAATCGTACTAATCTTGGATGTATCTACTAGACATAGGAGTATTAGCTCGGAGAGAGTTATAGATTAACGAGTATTGGACTACTGTTTCTCATATCGGTAACGAGTTAAAGATCCCATGATATTGAAAATAAGCTTTTCTTCTTTGATAGGCCCGTTAATAAAGAGACTCTAGTGCTTGTACACGTCTATATCGTTGTAAATGGCGATACTAAGTTCGGCGGTCGGCATGTTAAAAGTAAATAAGATGCCGTATTAAGTGTTTCCAGGTAAAATTATAGGCAGTGTAGGTTGATAGTTGATATAGTACATTCGGTTCCTGTATCTTAAGCTTATTTATAGCGAGGAGCTAGCATTAACACATAATACATCCATTCCTTTATAAGTAGTGTACTCTTAGTACCCTTAAAGCGATTCGGTTCTTCTAGTATAGTAGTTAGTATATAGAGCTCTAACTTACTTTTAATAGATATAACTCTAATATATACTATATACTTTATAAGGTTCTTTAAACTAAGTTCAATTATAATTTACTTTAGAATTAGTCTTAGATATTAAGATATATATATATAATTAGATTAGTATACTTCTACTAAAATAAATATACATTTTACTTAATAGAGAAGTTAGACTATCTCTTTAGATCTTTAGCTAAATATATATTATAAGAATTAGTAGAGCTTTATATACTTAAAGATTTAGTCTTTTATTATAAGAATTATAGATATAGAATAGTAGTCTAATAGGTTATAGAAGGATTTAGAAATATATTTAAAAGGGTAGTCTACTCTTATAATAAGGTTAATTTCTAAAGAGTAGAAATTAAGTATATACGGTCTACTTATATAGTAGTCTTACTTAATCTAGCTAACTTAATCTAGATCTATCTATTACGGACTATACTAGACTATAGTAGTCTAGTTAAGTCTATTCTAGTATTAGCTCTAATAATATTCTTCTTCTTTTTATACTTTACCCTAAAGTACTTAGCTATATATAAATCTATAATTCTATAAGTATTATATTTATATATATATCTAATTAAATCTATATAATATTATTTATAGCCTTTATATTAGTAAACTTAAACTCTAGTTTACTTTTATTTATACATGTACTTATCTCTTTATTATAGACTTTGGCTTTGCCTTGTCTCTAGTATTATATAACGGAGCCGGGACGGATAGAGGCTAGTATAGGGGTATCACGTGACCTTGCTTAAGACTATACTTAAAGCTATAACCATACGGCTTATCTCTACTCTCTCTAAGTTAAATCATAATATATCTTAATTACTATTGTAGTAACACCTTAGTTATATCCATTATACTCTTACTTTCTAGCTACTACCTTAGAGATAGCTCTATAGATTATATAACTACTATATTAACTAAGCTTATATTTAGTTCTCTTATTCTAAATTTTCTTCTTTAGTATATCTATCTTACTCTTAAGGTAAGTTATTAAATTATATACTATCTCCTTTAGTTTAGATCTATTTAGGTCTAGAATAGTCTATTCTTATTAGAGCTAGTTCTATATAATCTATTCGCGTTATTATAGTTACTAATTTAGCTTCTTTAATTACCTTTAAGACTAAATAAGTATTCTACTCTTAGATCTCTAGCTAATATATATATATAGATATCTAATACTAGTTCTATTTCTAAGCCTATCTTCTTCTCTTATAAGACTTACTCTAAAGAGATTATCTCTACTCTAGCTATACTAGCTAAAAAATCTACTTATTATAGTAGTATAAAGGCGTACTCTAAGTTAGAGAAGAAGGTAGCTAAGACTACTACTACTATTACTACTAATATAGCTACTAGTTACTCTAATCTAGATAATTCTAGTACTAGTATTATAGAAGAGATAGCTATAAAGCCTATCTATATCTACTCGCGCTATCTATCTACTCTATCTTCTTTAGAGAATAAAGAAGATCTTATTATAGATAATAATTAAGAGTTTATACCTTTACCGCTCTACTCTAAATACTATTTCTCTTTTTAGTCTAATATAGACTAACTTAGTTACTCTAGATTCTTTTAGAACCTTAATATTTACTCTAAACCTAGCTCTAGTAATAATAAGGCCTAGGTTACTAAAGATACTAAACGTAGTTATAGTTTATACTATAGAAAAATAGTAAACTATAGTTTAATATACTTTAAGTATATTAAGACTTATATAACTAGCTCTAAATATCTCTTCTACTCTAACTCTAGTATTAGCTACTACTCTACTAACTATAATAGATCTATATATCTAATCTTTAAGCTCTCTATCTACTACTACTACTATACTATTCTTAGTAAAGTTTATCTTTAGATAAGTCTATTAGACTATTTTAGTCTAGAGTAATCTAAAGTTATCTATACTAATATATTTTTAGATTTCTATTTATATATAAGATATATATAATAATCTTCGTATCTATAAGACTCTTAGCGGTTCTAGTAGTTATCTAGCTTCTATATATAGAGAGTTTAGAGAGCGCTATAAGCTCTTTCTAGAGATTATTAAAGTATAAGTTTAGAAACCGTTAATTATTATTAATCTTAGCTTATAATTTTTAGTTACTATAAGATTTCTAGTACTTAGACTATCTATTCTAGGGAGTTAGTTTTAGCTACTAAGGCCGCGGAAGAGATTTATACTATTTCTTTCTATCTATCTCTTACTACTAACGGGTCTTATAAGAGATCTACTAGTTCTTCTTCTAAGTTACCTTATAAGAGAGTATATATTCTATTCTAGATTATTCTAGACTATATTAGCTAACTTTAGGTCTAGTCGCTCTACTCTAGCGCTTAGTTATTATCTTACTAGACTCTAACTAAGCGCGTAGTTACTCTAGAGGATAAGGTCTCTAATCTCCGTTACTCTATTACTTAGTTAGTTTATTTACTATACTCTAAGAGTAATAATAAGATAGAGAAGTAGCTCTATAGCTCTATTTACTAGGGTTTCTATATAATATATATTAGCTCTATCTATCTAGTTTCTATCCGTTTTAGTCCTTTTTAGACTATTTAGATATCTATCTACTAGTTTTCTAGTAATTTAATTCTTAACTTAATAATATTATATACGTTCTTATTTATTCTATAACTATTAAATTCTAGGTTCTAATTTTCTTTAAGTTACTTAAATATAGATATTATATATAAATTAGTTTATCTCTCTAAATTATATTAGAGTATCTAAACTAGTAGTCTAGTAGTTATTAGTTCGGGTACTCTAACCTTTTATATTATATATTATAAGTTTAATTCCGTAGTAGAGTATCTTTTTAGTTTCTTAGTTCTATATTCTTCTTATATATAATAGTCTATATTAGTCTATTCTAGACTTCTCTATATTATTCTATTATAATATATTATATTATATATCTATAATAGTTATTTATATTTTCTTCGTATTTAGTAACTATATATTACTTAAATTATAGGGCTACCTTATAGAGTTTTCCTAGTATATATTTAGAATTTATAATTCGATACTTTATTCTCTATAGTATTCTTCTTCTTTTTATAATAGCTCTAATAGTACTAGGTTTATAGTAGTAATATATTATTCTATAACCTCTATTTATATATAGCTATCGTGGTACTTAAGATATATACTATAGATTTCTAGGTATTCTTATTCTTGGTATAGTTCTTCTAATAGATTTAATACTTTTAGATACTATTCTTATCGAGTCTATATTTAATAATATAGTCTACTTTATATATATCTAGTCTATCTTAGAGTATAATAGAGTATAATTATATATTTATACATTTATATATATTAGATCGAAACCTTTTAAGTAATAAGACATAGAATATATTATAGACTTTTATATTATTTCCTAGGTCGAGCTTATAGACTCTTATACTAATATAACGTTTAATTCGGAAGGGACTAGCCATTTTATAATTAAGCTTTTTATTTACTTACGATATTTATATATTATAGATATTAAGAAGGACTTTATCTCTCTTCTTATATACTTAATCTTTAACTAATCTATTATAGTACTTTATATATAACTTATTTACTTACTAGATTATTATACGATAGTTATATATAGTTTTAAAGATTTTAATTACTAGTTTCTATATATAGACGTTAATATCTATCGTTTAGTTAAACTAGACTATATAAGATTTAAAACCTATTCTTAGACTATATTCTAGGTTCGCCTAGAAGGGGGTAATATCTATTATACTATAATAACTATTATTATATATAAATTCTACTATACTTAGTAGAGAGACCTAGTTATCTTACTTAAAATTATAGAATATATAAAGATAGGCCTTAAGTGTTTAGTTCTATCGCTCTATCTAACTATCTATTTATAGATAGAATACTATTAATATATTCCTATTTATACCGGCTATTTCGTAGAATAATATCTAGAATTTAGACATGAATATACTCCCTTAGTCTATAATAATCCTTTTTAGTATACTATAGACCTTAATAATCTTATTCTAGAATACTTATGCTAGTTCTTTTAATATAATCATCTTCTATATAGAGATATACCTAGATATCTTTATAAGTCTATCTATAATAATAAGAATTAAATTATAACTTATTCTAAGTATCTTACTTAGAGGTAAGTTAACTATAAAATCTATAGTAATATCTTTCTATATAAAGAGAGGGACTAGTAGAGGCTATAAATTCCTATATAGCTTATATCTAGATGCCTTTATTCTTTAATAAATTAGATAAGTAGCTATCTATTCTTTAATATACTTAGATATATCTTTCTAAAAGTAGTACTAATAAATCGAGCTTAGGGTATATATATACCTAAAATATTCTACTAGGTTAGCGTTATAGTATTAACTAACTATAGTAAATTATATATTATCTATTAGTATATAGTACTTTCTATTATAGTAGAGTAAGCCATCTATAAAGGTCTACTTATAGTCTACTTTAGTCCGTAATAACCTATCTTACTATATTTTATATAACTTTAAAACTATTAGATCTATCTTTTATAGATCCACAATTAACTAGATAAGGTCTATTTAATATATATACTAGGTACTATCGCTCTCTCTAATAGCGCTAATAAATAGCTTACTAGGGACTTTAGTACCACGTCTTTAGTTACTAGCTTTAGTCTTATAAATTTAATTACTAGTATTAGTATTAGTATCTCGCTAATTATTAGATAACTTATTATCTAACCTTATCCTTAAGAGTTAGGTCTATAGCTACTCTAGAACCCTATAGCTACTATAATCCTAGGCGCCTTCTTTATAGTTAGGTCTTCTTAATATTCTATTAGCTAGGTTTATACTTCTAGATTAATAGTAGATTATAAAGTAGAAATTTATAAGCTACTTAGTCTATTAAATCTATTAATAATTTAAAACTATTATACTTATAAACCCCTTTAAGTTATAGTAATTAGTTAGTAACTTAATATTATATATAGTACCTTTAAGATAATATCGCTACTACTTAAATAACTCTACTATCACTAGTAGCTCTTAGTTATAAATAGTATATCTAGTCTTAATATTAGCTATCTTACGCGAGAAGAACGTAACTAGATACTATTAGACCTTTTTAGACTCTATTAGCCTAGGCTAGAAGAGTATACCTAAGATTATAAATTCTAATATATTAGTTTTAACGTAAATAGATTTAGTTAGATTAAAGTATACTAGTAATAGAGTAGTTATAAATGCTTCTTTAATCTTCTTAAAGGATATTCTTTTAACCTCTATTAATTTAATAGATTATAATTTAATATTATACTATTTCTATCTACTATAGACCGTAATAGATAAGTTAGTAGTAGTAGTATATATATTAAGTAGTACGGCTAAATAGAAGAAGTATTTAATAAATTTTTAGTAGTAGTTAGCGAAGCTAATAAAGACACGTATATCTTAAATAGATTTTAGTTTAGGCTAGTCTACGATAGTAGTAACCCTATCTCTCTCTATAGTTATATCTTAATTAGTAATAATAAAGCTAAGAAAGTTAATATAGTCCTAATAGAACTCGTATTTAGATAGCTTAATATATAGCTTATACTTTTCTAGCCTATCTAGAACTATACGTACATGCTAGATATACTTCTCCTTATTATCTAAGAAGATAAGATTATTATCTAGGTATACGATATATATTATATTAAGTAGATCTACTAGCACGTTATTAACATATACTTAGAAGGTACCTAGCGTATTAGTTAGTCTAAAAGAGACTATAGTATACTTAAAGTATCTATAATAGGTTCTAAAAGTTATTTTCTATTTATCGCCCTCCTTAATATAAAGGCGATAGTAGATATTATATAGATTAAGCTTAGTAAAGATCTTTATATATTCTAGTCTATTAATAGACTTAGAGATAAGAGGTAGTAGATAACGATTCTTTCGCGTAATATTATTTAGGCTATAGTAGTTAATATATAGATAGAGGCTTCTATCCTTCTTCTTTATAAAGAGAATTAGAGCTCTAGCTAGAAATATACTAGGCCTAATCTATTCTTATATAAGGTTCTTTTTAATATATTCTTAAAGAACTTATAATTTAGGTTCTAAAAGAGGGTAGATAGGTCTATATAGAGGTTACTAGCCGTCTTTAAGATTAATAGTAAGATTAGTAGATTAGTATTAAGATAGTTTAGAGAAATCGATTACTAACACGATATATTAGTATATTTTATACTAATATAGTAGGTTTTTATCTACTTTAATACTAAGCTTACTATTTTAGATAAGTAAGAGTATATAGATAGTAGAGATCGCCTTCTTATAATCTTTATAGAATTATTTATTATTAATAAGCTATACTAGTTTCTATTAAGGTAGGTTTATACGCTAGCTAGCTATTTTCTTAAGGAAGTCTAGTTTTAGATTATATTTCTTAAGCTATAGTATATCTAGGATTATATTAAAGGGACTATCTACCACGATAAAGGTTAAATAGTAGGGTTTCTATTTCCCTCCGCTATCCTAGATACTATATTTAATAGTATAGGTACTATATAACTTAATAGGACTATTAATACTATAGAATATAGTATCTATTAGAGCTTAGATATTAATACTAAGTTCTTATACTTATTAAGTTAATATAATATTAGTAGCTAAACTACTATTAAGTATTATAGTCTAATATTATCTATAAGGGACCTTAATAGGTCTAGCCTATAGTTTAATATACTATTTAACTAGTTACCCCTCTATTATAGTTACATCTATAAGTTATAAGAGTTTCTTATAGACTATTAGTTTTTTATATTCTATACTAGATAGTTAGACGCGATATATTCTAGCTACTAGCACTTATAATATATAACTAATTAGTTAGTTATATTAATAATAATAATAATAATAATATTATATAACTAGGTAGAGTAGTACTCTATAGGCCTATGCCTCCTCTAGTCTAAGCCACTATATAAGAAGAAACCCTATAGGGAAAAACTTCCTTATATCTATAACTACATCTCGTTAAACCTCTATTTCGTCTTAAGTATATAGCTATAGGGTACGCCTATTAGCCTATAGCCTATATTACCGTTATTTTACCCTTAGGTAGCACGTATAGGTGCGGAGGTTATTAGTTAAGGGCTGCCCTTAACTAATAATCGGGGTTCTCCCGGGGTTCTTCCGGTATATATCGGGTTACTACCGGCGTATACCGGGTCTCTTCCGGCATATATTTCCGGGTCCACTAGTACTAGAGGAGTAGTAGATATATAAGCATCTATTAGGAGACGTCCTTAGGGTACTCATTAAGCTATTATATAATATCTAAAGTCTTCGTGACGTGGATAAGCCATTACCATTATATATAGAGGTTAGAGTATATAGCTAGATAGTGGCGTATTATACCTCTCCGGCCGTACGCCTTATACCATAGAGACATATTAGGGACGCCTCTCTTATAGAGGTAGTATAGGAGTCCTATAGCGCCCGTTCGGGCTTAGATAAGTATAGATACTTAGGCTTTCGTTAGCCCTTTATATATCTATTTACTTAGTTTCTTCTATGGCCCTTAAATCTACTCTAGGTATCTATCCTACTAGGAGGTCTAGTGGGCACGGAGTGCCTCTTTCTACTTATCTTAAGTCCACGACCGTATATTTTTCACGAGTTCTTAAAGACTCTACTAGTCTAGAAGAGCGTCTAGGTTATCTCGGACTTCTTATACTACTTAGCTAGAGTCGGCTTCTATTAAGCACCTATACCGTATTTAATTCTAGCCTATATATAGGAGTGCGTGGTAATATATACTAATTCGTACACGTAGCGCGGCGAAAGTATATTCTACGTTTCCTATACGTTCCTATACTTATTATTTAGTGAAGTATACCACCCTCTATATCTAGTAGAAGTTATATATACTTATAACGTCTATCTCGCGTCGTAGTAGCACCGTGTTAGTAGCTTTATATACGCCTAATATAAGACGGAGTATATGGTTCTATATAGATTCGAGCTTCATTCACCTAGTCTATATAAGGGCCGTGTACTAGCACTCGTGTCCGTACGTAAAGGCGGGTCGTGCCATAGATATATATAGCTAGCGTGCCTTATCCCGGGCGGTTCCCCACGTGGAGACTATAATCTATTATATAGCGGCTTCTACCCGGAGGGCCCTAGAGACGGCGTATACTACTTATAGTCCCCATTTAAGCTTACTATCTAGTATGACTCCGAGCGCGCGTATGCTTTATACTAGTAGTTCGTTAAATATATCGATTTAGGGGCGTCGTTCGCCTTCCCTAGTTACCTATTTCCCTTAATAATTAATAAAGTATATGAGCTAGTATTTCTCCGGGGCGAACTTTGCTCTATGGCGTTTTACCTACTAGAGGCACCTCTCGTGGTCCTATTCTAGTCTTCTATATATTCGGTTAGTATTATTATTGATAGCTAGGAGGTATATATTATCGGCGTATCCGACTACCTCTATATACTTTATTCCTTAAAGAAGGTCTACCGTAAAGAAGAGGAATAGGATTAGAGAGATAGTACTCCCTTATAGGATGCCGTATACCGTCTCTTTGTATTCGCTTTAGTATCTAGGGATATATATCTAAGTTATTCTTCCTATGAGGAATAACTATATAAAGCGTATAATCTATTCTAGTATTCGTCTTATCCGGAGGTTATAAATAAGTCTTATATGGTTTACCTTATTAAACGCTCCGGCTATATCGAGGGAGAGGAGTAATACTACCCGTCCCTACTTCTATGCGGCCTAGACGACTTCGATAATATATTAGATAGCTATTATTAGAGAGCTACCTACCTTTGCCTTCTGGTTTAGAGGGAGAAGATTATATTTCTATACCGCGGTACTTATCTTCTTCGCTATTATAGCCTCTAGTATCTTACCTAGGTAGGAGAGAAGGGCGATTGGTCTCTATCCCTTTAGGGAGTTAGGGCTCTTTTCTAGTTTCGGGAGTATAATAGTATAGGCGACTCGGAAGTACTAGGGGTGGTACCCCTACGTGACGCATGCTTAGAATATACGAGTAATAAGTGGTAGGGTCGCCTTTATAGTTCTTTTTAGGCATCGATTTAGAATTCTATCTGGTCCGGGTGCTTTATCATTTAGGAGTATCTTAATAATATTAAGTATATCCTCCTCCGTAACTTCTTCGGGGATGTCTACCGTATATAGGTATTCGGCGTCGTGAACGTCTAATAGGTCTACTAGTTCCGGGAGAGGGAATATGGCCTCCCGTAGGGCCTTAGTTTTCTTAAGGCTCGTGGAGTATGTTCTCCCCTAATATATTAGGGGAGGCATAAGTAGTGGAGGTGTCGGAGTGTCTACGCCCTTGGCCCATTTCGCCATGCGCTATAGCCCTATTATGTGTCGTGTCTATTAACTAGTAATTATACGCTACTATTTACGCCTTTCGTTACGGAGGACTTTATCGCGTTATCGTATTACTTCCTTCTATTCTTCCTACGACTCGGGTATTCTCGTACGGTATACGCGTCTATATAGCCTTCGGGCGTCTTATCTACTTTCCCGTACTTAAGGAATCCCCTTTACTTCCGGGGGCTGGTATATTTAGTATAGTACGTGTTTATTTCTCGCATTCTAGTATATTTATAGGAGTGTCTATACGGCCTAGTCTATGGCTAGGTTATTAGATACATCGACTATAGAGGGATCTAAGATCGCCGATTCCAGGTCCTTCAGGTACTTTTTCTAGTCGGTGTCCTTCTATATCTATCGTCCCCGTTATTCATTCGGGGTATGTACGTTTATTACGGTTTCTATATATTCGTGGTCGGAATCCGTCTATACCTAGCCTAGGCGGTAGTATTAGATCCGGTAACTAATATACTCCGTGGCGAAGGTAAGGTTAAGCGTGGACCCGTCTTCGTCCTATTTATATTTTTTCTATATAACTTATTCTATAGGTGTGAGTAGGTATAGGAAGTCGTGGTAGCGGGTGCGTAGTTCCCTTACTCTAAGTTCTTCCCTAACTACGGCTAGGCCTCCCTACTATTAGTAGTAGAGGTTAAAGTCTCCTAGGAGGATGTGTTACCCTAGTTCTATAGTACCCTCGAGTATCTCGTCTAGTATAAGTACACGTTATTAGTTATATATGTTATATATATATAGGGGGCCTATATCTATTTATAGGTGTAGTGTTATTCTAAGGTTATCGCGCTCGGTATACGACCATAATAAGAGTAGTATTAATCTATGAATATAGAAGAGGACTCGTCTTTCTAGTCCTAGAGGGTATATAGTGTGGTATCCGGGGTATGTGGTTAGTTTACTTGTCTAGTAGTATTTATAGGGTTCCTAGATAGCGAGTATTATGGCCCCGGTCTCTTCGAGGAGCATCACCTAGTTCTCTCTTTTATATTATATATTTACCTATATAATTTAGAGTATATTCTAGTCCCTTATTAGGTACTAGGGAGTATATATACCTATATGCTTATTCCTTAGAGGCGCGACTGTCCTCGCGCGGCAGCGGCTTTAACTATACCTTTTAGTCGTCCCATCGTCTTCGGGATAATCTACTATCCCGCCTAACTACCTTCCGGAGGGGAGGTTAGGGGTATTATAAAGGAAGGGCCCGAGATGGGTGTTATATTCTATAACTATCTCGCGCCTCTTACTTTTATCGTACGAATGTATTCTATAACCTATTTACGTTTTATATACGTTAACGACTACGACGGGTGTTTCCCGTCGTAGTTTAAATACTATACTATATCCCTATTTCTTAGCCCTTCTCCTCGCGGTTTATAAGGGCACTCCTAGGTGGCGTGGTCCCCACGGTACTATCCGCACTTAGTCTTCTATAAGCACCTTTATATAGTATGTCTATACCCTTAGTAGTTAAAGCACTATATTATTACCTATGCCCTATCCTATAGCTCGGCCATAAGGAGCTCTCCTTCTACTAGGAATCCCTCCTATATAATACGTTATACGAGGGCGGGGTCTCGGAGCTCTATAATTATAGTAGAGTGTTTTTTCGCCGTCGTCTTAATCGCCTATAGGTTCTTCTACCACGCTTTCACGATCTTAATCCCTGGGTATTTTCGCGCGTTGGATTATTCTATACACGTAATATCCTCCGCTCTAATAGCCTATCCCCGTACGGGTACTAAGTATACCTATATCGGGTATATAGCCGCCCTAATAGAGGCGCCTAGGAAGATACTACTAATCGCGTTCGGATCGCGCGAGATGGTCTACTACGCGATATTCGTTATCGTGGTAAGTACTACTCCTCCTAGCGTGAGTTTGGCGGCGATGATATTTAACTATATTCCCTTTTATTCGTTAATCTTACTTACTATATCCTTTAGGGATGCTCGCTAGACCTATACTAGGGTATCCTTATCCTAGATTGCGACGCGTATACTATACGCCGCGTCGCTAGTCCGGGGGGCCCGTGGTATAGCTTCCGGTATTACTACTATTTATACCTATATACTAGGGCGCTTACCTTAAGTAAGTTCCTCCTAGATTCTACGTAGGCTAGCCTCTATTCGGTCGAGCCTACCCTCCGGTCCTCCTAGTTATATCTTCTTCTCCTCCTCTATAATTCCCCTTAGATTCTAGATAAGGTCCTAGAACACATGTAGGAGGGTCTTCTAGCCCTCTCCGGCTTCCTTCTCTATACGTGCTATCTAGTAGTTAATGCGATCTAGGAGGGTTTCCCCTCTCGGGGTCCCCTTTATTCCGCCTATCTATAGTAGCGTGCGCCTTTAGGTGTGTTCTACGTTTTAGATAGGTATATAGCTACCCTCGGTAATATCGCTATATGGCCTTTTCTATCGTACCGGTGGGGGTATATCCGGTATATACCGGGGTATATCGGTGCCTAAGGCCGCCATATTTATTAGTTAAGGGCTACCCTTAACTAATAAAAGGGGGTCAGCGTATTAGCGTTCTAGTAGCGTGGTCCGTGCCTCTATCTCCGTGAGGATTTTAAGAGGGTGTATATATATCTTTACACGGCGATAACGTCTTGGTTTCGACGCTATACGTACGTGTATATGGTAGTAGTTAGTGTACTCGGTGTGCTCTATCGATTAAGGTGTGTATCTCGCTATATTACCCCGAATGGACCAAGTTAGCCTCTTAGGGATGTAAAAGAAGTTTTTTTTAGTTAGTTATATTAGTACTTAGTAGTTTTTCTAAGTAGTACTTAGGTACTATATATTCTATTCTACTATAGGTATAGTAAGTAACTTTAGATCGTTTATATAAGTTAGTTCTTATATCTTAAGGTATTAATTAGTAGGAAGACCTATAATATAATCCTTATGGTTTTAAATTTAAGGTATAGTAGTAGCCTTATAACGTTCTATAAGATCTATTACTAAATTAGTTTTAGTTAGATAATTTTATATTAGATTAGATTATTAGGGATAGTTATATACTAGCACGGTATTAATTATTTATTATACGCTAGTATCGCTCTACGAGGTTTATAAGAGCTTAAAGGTCTATAGAGATTATTATTATAAGGTCGAGATAGTTCTTTATATTTAGGGCGAGGGACCATTTAAAGTTATTATACTATTAAATTATATAATCTTCTTTAGCTTCTCTCTAGAGGGGCCTAAGGTATTTAAGGAGTTATAATAGTAACTAATTATCTCGTTATTAAGTCTTAAAGATATAGCCCTAGGCCTAGTCGCGTTATTTAGCTCTATTACTAAAATATTAGAGGAGAAATTTAGTAAACGTATTCTAGTTATAGGTATCCTTAGGATATTTAATTTAGTATACTATCTAACGTTCTAAAGGTATTAGATTAAGATAGTTCTAGGTAAATCTAATTTTATTACTATTATTCGTGAATAGATAGAAGAATCAGCTATATTAGTAAGTCTATATATAGAAACTCTTTCTACTTTTACTATTAAAGTAAGATAGTTTCTTAGGTTAGAGTAATTAGGATAGTAGTAGACTAGAATAGACTATTTTAGTTAGTATAGGTCTATATAAATATAGATTAGTCGTTACTAGAACTAAAGTATATAATATAGCTTTAAGTCTTATAGTATATCCTTAAGCTTTATTAAGTTCGTGTAGTTATTACTTAAGTTAAGTCTAATATCATCTCTCTTTATATAGTCTAGTATATATATTATTATAGAGTATAGTTAATATTAGATAGTTCTAATAAATTAGCTTATTAATATTAATAGAGTCTAGTCTTATATTAAGATTAGATCTAGTATAGTTTAAACTAGACTAAGATAGAGTATAATAGACTCTATTCTTATATTCTATAATATCTTCTATAGTTATACGGAATATTATATAAGTTATTAGTATAATAGTCTATAAGATATAGTTATTAGTAGAGATAGTTATAGATAGACTATTCTTCTTATTTAGATTAGAAGAAGGTCTACTATAAGAGGCGGTACTACGAGTATTATAACGAGTAGTTAGAGCTATTTCTATAAACTACTATCGTGCTATATAAAGAGGAATTAAAATATAAGGATTATAGACGTAGGATAGTAGTCTAATAGGTTATAGAAGGATTCGGGAATATATTAAAAGAGTAGTCTACTCTCTTAATAAGGTTGATTCCTAAAGAGTAGGAATTAAGTGTGTGCGGCCTACTTATATAGTAGTCTCGCTTATTCTAGCTGGCTTACCCTGGGTCCACCTGTCACGGACCGTACTAGACCATAGTATTCTAGTTGAGTTCATCCTGGTGTTAGCCCTAACATATATCCCCCCCCTAATCTAAGTCTATATAATCTTTAGCTATTATATTATTAGATTTAGAGTCTTTAATAGAGTCTCTATTAATATAGAGCTCCATTTCTAAATCCTTAGAAAATAATATATATTACCATAGCTTATTTAAGGCTTTAAAGTATTCTAGACTTGGATTAGATATAAATCTAGCTAGATAGCCTACTAGGTATTTTAGGTTATATCTAGTTAGACTAGTTAAATAGATAAGAGAACCAATTCCCCTTTAGAATTATCTAATATCTTTTAATTTAGCTTATAAGGGGTTTTTATCTAATTTAATACCTAGAGATAAAGGTATTTTAGATAGCTTTATATTCTCTTTATTAAACTTAATTAATAAGTTCTTAATAAAAGAGGATTAAGATAATATAATAGAACCTTTAGTTCTATCTCTCTTTATTTCTATTTCTAGGTAATATTTAGCTTACTCTAGATTAGATATATCTAATTTAGA
Organism: Pseudovirgaria hyperparasitica; assembly: GCF_010093815.1. Classification (NCBI taxonomy): domain Eukaryota; kingdom Fungi; phylum Ascomycota; class Dothideomycetes; order Acrospermales; family Acrospermaceae; genus Pseudovirgaria; species Pseudovirgaria hyperparasitica. Next base: position 835,943 of record NW_022985566.1, read on the forward strand.
GTACTTAGTTATCTCTAAATAGAAGTTATCTATATCTTTAGTATTAGATGTAAAAACTAATATATTATCTATATAGGCTAAAATAATTAGATTATCTCTAATATAGACTATATTTTCAGCTATAATTTAAGTGAACTTTAAGAATATTAATATATCCTTAAGTAGGTCTTACTACTCTCTAGCTAATTATTTAAGTCTATATAAAGCTCTATTTAATTTATAGACTCTATTAGAGTAATTAGAGTCTATAAACCCCTCTAGCTAGTATATATATATAGTTTCTTTTAATCTAGTATTAGGAAAAGCTAATTTAAAGTCCTATTAATATATTTTAAGGTTATATAATCTATCTATAAGTAGTAATAAACGAATTACTATAGGTCTTATAGTATAAGTAAAAGTTTCTAGGTAATCTATTCCATATTTTTATAGAAAACCTCTAGCTATCTATCTAGCTATATACTTATTAATAGTATTATCTAGGTTTAATTTAAGTTTAAATACCCATCTACTAGAGATTATATTAGTAGAACTATTAGGTTTATCTACTAAATCCCATGTATTTTAACTTAATAAGTCATTATACTCCTTAATAGTAGTATTTTTCCATTCTATAGCATGTGTACTTTTCATAGCTTATTTATATAATTTAGACTCTATAATATCTAAGGATATATTATAAGCACTAAATTTAAATAGACTATTATAAGTATAATAACATATAGCATTAGAACTAATATTACTATTATTAGTATAAGCTAATTCGTCTTCTAAATCTAAATTAATAGAGTCTATAAACCATCTAGGTTGTCTAGAGTCTCTAGACCCTCTAGAGAGTCTAGGTTGATTTTCTCTATTATTTATAAATTGATTCTGACTGTAATTATCACCCGATTCGGCTGTAATTTTAGGAGTATTTGAATCATATATAGACTCGTTATCTGTGTAATTTTCGTCTTCTTCTAATTCATTTTCACTTAGTTCTCTATATATAGACTCTTGCTCTAGAGAGTCTAAGTAGAGTTTTTTACTTTTATTATAAAAAGTACTCTCTAGTATAGTAATATCTTTAGCCCATATAGTAGTATTATTACTAATATTAAGTAATTTATACTAATTATTATCATTATAGTTTATAAGATAATATAAGCTACTTCTAGGCTCTAATTTATTCTTAGGTATATGTTCCTTTTTATATACTCTAGAACCCTATACTTTTATATGTGTAATAATTGGTTTTTTACCATATTTAAGTTCATAGGGAGTTTTATACTCTATACTAGAATGTGGTATTCTATTATATAGATAACACGCAGCTAATAGAGCTTTAGCCTAGTAATAATAAGGTAAATTAGCTTAATAAAGTAATAATCTAACTTTATTAAGTAATATCCTATTAATTCTCTCTACTTTAGAGTTCTGTTCTAGACTATAAGAACATGTATAGGTATATTCTATGCCTTTTTTATCAAAATAAGACTTATATAATAATGATTTATACTCTTTAGTATTATTAGAATGGAATCTCTTTACTTTATTATTATTATTAGACTAGTTTTCTTGTCTAGTAATATAATTCTTAGTAATTAAGAAGTTCTTATCTCTATTTTTCATAATATCTACCTCTAGATATTTAGAATAGCCATCTAAATGAGTTATAAAGTATATATAATCATTTATAGTAGATGGTAAAGGACTATAAATGTTACTATATATAACCTCTAGATATTCCTTAGGTTTAGGAATATAATTAGACTTATATATTTTAGTATAACTAGTCTTTAGACATATTTCACACTCTTTATATAATAGATTATTATCTAGAATGTTAGGACTTAGCCTTAGGTAGAACCCGACCTACACGTACCTTAGCTAACAGGGTTAGGAGGTAACGTGAAGGGCGGTAAATAGTTACATACTAGATAGATCGGCGTCCCTTTATATATATACTCTTAGATTCCTACTAAAAGGGTTCGGTAGTAATTCGTTCTATAATAGAATACACCCTATTATTCTATCTAACTATACTACTATCTAATAACTCTATTCTTATATTCGAATTACTCCCTATATAGTACTATAGTTAAGATAGTCTAACTAGAACCGAGAAGGTCGATACGATCCACTATAGAGATAAGTAATACTATATTAAATAATAGGGATCCTCTATAATTAGTATTAATTCTAGCCGTTTCTAACCGAGAAGTAGAAATATTAGACTAAATTACGGAGCTTTTAGACGAAGAAATGGTAGATACACCAAGTAACTTCTAATAATATAAAGCCGGATAATAAGTCGTGGCGGAGCCACGTAAGGTATTATAATAAACCATCGCCGAACTTTAGGAATCCGTCGCAAATTAGGCTTAAGAGATTTAAACCCTTAAAGAATAGGTAGAACGCGCGAAACTCCTTATAAAGAGACGAGAACTTAAGGAGTCTCTTAAAGAACTACGCCGAACGATAGTAGGTGGACGACTTCCTACACTAATTCAGGCGGAATTAGTTTACCTACTATTAGAGTTGTAATAATCCACCGTATACCCGGCCGCTTCGTTACCGATTTACCCTACTCCTTCCCTAGGTATGCCGAAACCTAAAGACCCGACTATATTTATAGGGAAGAACTAAAAGGAGTAGAAAGACTAGAAGAGAGACTACGAAAAGTACTTTCTTAATAACCCTCTACTCTTTTCTATTAAAGTATAACGTATTTCGTTCGGAGAACGATACCTAGACTTATAATCCCGCGATTAATAGGATAGATAGAAGGAAGTGTAGCTACTATCTACGATAACCTAGGAATATTTAGCTATATTTATACTAAACACCCTCGGAACAGATAGAGAACGTGAAAGAAAGGTACTATCTAAGTTAAGAAGCGTGGCATAACGACCGAACTAGACACCTACTTAACTACTATAATACCTCTAAAACCTATAGGATAATATCCCTACGCTATAGGAAAATATTTATATATTCTAGTTTCGCGAAGTACTACTTCCATTAATCCACAAAAGACTAGAAATAGTATTATTAAGTTTTAACTATCTATATAAATTAGAGGAGAAAGCTAACAAATACTACCGCATCCTTAAGGAACGCGGCTCTCTAGGTAAAACCAACGAACCCTATACGGGTTAGAAACGAGGTCGATCGAATACGTTCGATTAAGAGTAACCTTACCGCGATTAGCGCTAGAAGAGCGTAAATCGGGGTAGAAACGCGTTAAGAGGATACTAAAATAATCGAGGCGGTGCTTCTTAACGCGGAAAAGGATAAGGCATAGACTTAAATATAACACCTATTATAAAATAGTAGAATTATAGCGCACTTCGTTACTATAAGTATAGAGAAATAGAATATATTTCGCCTAACTATAAGAATCCGAAAAAAGAATAGGCTAGTACACGAGACCTAACCACGTCCTTAGCTAAATTATATATATTTAGAAGGAGCCGTAGCGCCTTCCGGCGAGTAAAGACCTAATATTACTAAAAGTATCGTTACCCATAGTAAATAGTAATAAAACTATATAGGCCCTTATAGATACTAGTATAGAAGATAACTATATTTTATCGATTCTCGTAAAGGAGTATAGATTATCGTATAATCTTAGTAAAGTTAGCCGAACTATTATAGTTAATAGACATGAAGTTAGAACTTTAGGTAAAGCTATAACGAATTACGAAGTTCATAACTCGAAGATAATAAAATAGTAGATGTCTAATAAATTTATTATGGCTAATATTAGCTAATAGAATATGATTCTAGGGATGCCTTAGCTTAGACGCCTAAACCCTATCCTTGATTTTTAGAAGGAGACATTAACGTTCCGATAATACTATAGTAAATTATACTAGTAAGTCGTAACTATTAGTAAGGAGGCATGGAACCTTACCGTACGGACCCGATCGTCGCTAATCTATCTTACGTCCTTATTAATCATTAATAAAGATAAGAATAATAGTAATAATCGGGGCGAAGACACGCTACCTAATGTATATTCGTAGTATACGGATGTGTTTTTAGTAGGAGATACATTACTTCTTCCTAATCACGGGCCGTATAAGCTAAAGATTAAGCTTAAAGAGGGAGTAGACGTCCCTTATAGTCTACTTTACCTACTTTCGAGACTAGAACTCGAAGTTCTTTATAAATATATTAAAGAATATCTTAAAAGAGACTAGATACGTCGTAGTATATTATCGGCCGGCGTACCTATTCTCTTCGTAAAGAAGAAAGACGGAAGTTTACGTCTATGCGTCGACTATTAGGCACTAAATATAGTAACTAAGAAGAATCGTTATCCATTACCGCTAGTTAGTAAATCTTTAGACTAATTAATAAAGGTAAAGTACTTTACGAAGCTAGATTTACGAGATATATATTACCGGCTTTAAATTCGTTACGGAGATAAGTAGAAAACCGCATTTCGGACTAGATATAGTTATTTTAAGTATACTATTATACTATTTAGGCTAATAAATGCGCTAGGAGCGTTTTAAGGATATATTAATACTATACTCGTAGGATTACTTAACGTGATTTACGTAGTTTATCTTAATAATATACTGATTTACTCCGATAGCATGTAGGATTATAAAGAATACGTGAAATCGGTACTAAATCGTCTAAGGTAGTATAAACTCTACGCAAAATTATCTAAATGCGAGTTTTACTAATAAGAAGTTAGGTTTCTCGGCTTTATTATAATATATAGCGGCCTAAAAATGGAGCCGGAGCGTGTAAAGACTATTATAGAATAGCTAGAACCTACTACTATACGTTAAATTAGAATATTTATAGGTTTCGTGAACTATTATCGTAAATTCATTATAGGCTTCTTACGAATTATAGCGCCGCTTAATAAACTTATAGAGAATGGCGGTAAAATCTCTATAGGTAGGCGAGTATAGCGTAAAGCTAAGTCGGTCGAGATATAGTTAACGCCGGAAGCGCGAGATACGTTCCGATTATTAAAGAATTACTTTATAACTACGCCGATTCTTAGGCATTTCGATCCCGAGAAGTATATTTAGGTTAAAACTAACGCGTTAGGATTCGTAATTACTAGAATTATTAGTTAACCATATAAAGATACGAAAGATAAGGTGTAATAGTACCCGGTTACTTTCTTTTCCTATAAAATAGCGGATATAGAGACGCGTTATAACACGCACGACTAGGAACTACTTATAATTATTAAGAGTTTTAAGTAATAGTAACATTATTTAGAAGGCTCTATATATTAGATCGAATTATTATCGGATTATATAAATCTACGTTACTTTATGTCGACTAAGGTCCTTAATTACTAATAAGTACGTTAGGCTAAGTAGATGTTAATATTTAACTTTAAAATCTTATATAAAGCTAGAAGAGAGAATAAAGCTAATCCTCTATCACGGCGTAAAGATTATAAGAAATCGTTATAGAATAACGTAGATAGTCGGTGTAAGTTAGACTATGCTATACTTTAGATACTATAAGACTAGTTATCTAATAGAATACTAGAAGCTAGGATACTTTCGGCGATTCTCCGCGGGAATTAGAGCGGGTATTAAGTAATCTAAATAAACGTCTAAGAAACTAAGAAAACCCTTAAAGACTTAATTAAATCTACCTAGAATTCTAATATATTAGTAAAGAAAGTCATAAGTATAAAAGGAAGCGCTATAGATCCGCCGTAGTTATTAAGGTAGGAATAACAATTAGACGCGATCTACTTCTAAGGCCGACTCTACGTGCTAGAAGGCGACTTATAAATTAATATTTTAAGGGAATAGCACGATTACGTGTTAGTAGGGCACTTTAACATTATAAGAATAGTTAATTTAATCCGAAGGACGTACGACTAGCTAGGTCTTTATAAATATATAAAAGACTACGTAAAAACGTATAACGTTTACCAGTATACGAAAGTATATAGACACTTACTATATAGCGAATTAAGGCCATTACCTATGCTAAAGGAGGCATGGAAGGAATTATTAATAGGTTTCATTATAGATCTACCCCTAAGTAAGTGTTCTAGACACATTTATAATAGTTTACTTATAGTTCTAGATAGATTTACGAAGATATTATACTACATCCCTATAAGGAAGACGATCTAAGCACCGGATCTTATAGATATACTACTCCGTGACGTAGTCCGGCTCTATAGTATACCGAATAGTATAGTTTCGGATAGAGGTCCGTAGATAACGTCTAAATTTTAGAAGGATTTCTACTATACGCTAGGAATTAAGCGGAAACTTAGTACTACGTTCTATCTATAAATAGATAGGTAGACGGAGCGATAGAATTAGATAGTCGAGGCGTATTTACGCGTATATTATAACTATAAGTAGGATAACTAGATAAGGTTAGTCTGTGTCGCGGAATTCGCGTACAATAATAGCCGATATACGTTAACCTACGGACTTAGTTCAAAGTAGAACGACCTAACGTTAAAGCAATAGAAATTACTATAGAACTATTCCAAACGCAAAGAAGCGTTGTAAAGTTACTATAAGATACTACGAATTATAGTAAATCATACCATGATAAGGGTAGAAAACCCATGATCTTCAATGTTAGGGACAAAGTTTTACTAAATAGTAAGAATATTCATAGTATTAGGCCAAAGAAGAAGCTTAACTATATGATAATAGATCTATATAAGATTACTTATGTAATTAATAACTAGGCGTACGAGTTGCAACTCCCTCCTATATTAAAGATATATAATGTATTCTATATTACGCTTCTCGAGCCATTTCATGCCTTATTATTACTAGATCGTTCTAAATAGATACTATATAAAGTAGTTACGTAAGAAGGTATAGATATCTACGAAGTTAAGTAGATACTTAGCTAGTAACGCGCCGAAGATAGCACGTGGCTATATAAAATTTATTAGAAAGGATATAATCCTAATAAAGATACTTAGGAACCTATAATAAACATTAGTAAAGTAGCGATATTAGTATATAAGTAGCGATTAGCAAAGGAAGCTACGGAATCGTAGAGAATTATACTAAAGTACGGCGATTCGATATTTTTTAGTATAGTTCGGCGCCAAGAACGGCCGCCTAAAAGGAAGAAGGTAAAAGAGACATAGATCTTTAAAATATTCTAAGGAATTAAGGAACTTCCTTAGAAAGTTTGAACTTAGAACTTTAAAAAATTTAACTAAAAAAGAGACTTAGAAAAATAATTTACTAAGAGAAATAGACATCGAAAATCGGTGCTAATTAGTATAGATCAGTATAGATTACTAAAGAGATTAAAGAAGTTATTATTAAAGAAAGATAAAATTAAGAAAGCTAAAAGAAAATATAAAGATCTATATAGATCTATATAAACTCGTACTAATCTATCTAGAAGAAGTAAGATCGCTTTAAAATTAAAACTAAAAAACTAAAAACGCTAGATAAAAGAGATATATTAGTACTAATCGGTATAGATCTAAACCGATTAAGTCGGAGTAGGAGTAGAAGTACTAATTACCGCGATAGTTATATCTAATTCCTTCCGCTAGTTCTTATTTAGTATAGTATAGAGCTTTATAATATAAGTCTCTAGCCTTTCGTTCCGACGCTATAAATTCTATATAGCGCGCCTTATAGCTATAAACTCCTCTATAGAAACCTACGGAGTAGCGGGACCTAGGATAGAAAGGGATAGACCGGCACGGGCACGCTAAGAATTATATAAATTAGCAAAAAGATTTAACGATTAGTATAGAACTATATACCTTTAGTATAGAAACTTCTAGATTAGAGCTATCTTCCCTAAATTTATAGCTCTTTAGCATACACGAGGAAGGAACCTTAGCCTTTTTACTAGAACCTTTTCTAGGGATTTTAATATCGCTAGTATATAGAAAGAAGTCCGAAGTAGTAGAGATTTTAGTACTATTATAGAGATTAATATATATTAGTAAGAATCTATAACGATTTAAGAAAAACGATATTACCTAGTAATTATAGTAATAATAGCTATAGTAGATTCCGATAAATCCTTACGGATCTTATTAGAATCGTACTCCTAGGCGTAACCCTTACCTTAGGTATATAGCTCGTAGAAAGCCTTCTCTAAGGCGTTACGATCAGTAGTACCACGCTCCTTATCAGTAGAGGTTACTAGAGGCCTAGTAGTAATCTATACTAATATAAGTAAATCTACGTAAAGTTCTTCGAACTTACTTAAATACCTATAAGTAATAACGCTTCTTAGTTATATAAGTACTATATATTATAGATTTAGTACTACCGTGAGTAATATACGACGGAAAGCGATAACTATAATAATATATAGCTAGATTATTAGAGCCCGGCCTAGGTCGGGGTAGATTAATGGCTTTCGACATGTCGGTAATATATATAAGATAGGGATTATTCGAAGGCGCCTATTTCCGCGCCGATTACTTTAGAGTATCGAGATTTCGGGAAACCATATTATAATTATTATTAATTTATACGGATTATTACGAATTATATTATTACTAGCTAAGGATGGCACGAAAATTAGTAAATTGCGTAAATCGTACTAAATTATAGTAAATCTATATAAATCTATGTCTATAAGGATCGGGTAATATACCTAATAATCTAAAAAACTCTATAAAGAGTTAAGAAGTTTTTTAAAGAAAGGAATATTTCTAAGAAAAGATTTTAATATAGGTAGTACCTAGGCTTACCTAATTATATTACGTAATACGCTAGGCCTAATTAGGTAATCTCACCTATATAAGAAGTTAAGATAAATAAAATCTAGTTTATTAGGAAAACGCTTATATAAATCTTAGATTGGTAAATATTAGTAAGTATCTAAGACGAAGTATAGAGAACGACTAAGGTCTTACGAGACTTAGGATAGGGATATAGGGATAGATAATAATCTAGGTTACTAATAGTAGCTTCCTAGAGGGAAGGAATAATTATTAGGACTTAGCCTTAGGTAGGACCCGATCTATAAATACCTTAGCTAATAGGGTTAGAAGGTGACGTGAAGGGCGGTAAATAGTCACGTGCTAGATAGATCGGCGTCTCTTTATATATATACTCTCGGATTCCTACCGAAAGGCTTTGGTAGTAATTCGTTCTATAATAGAATACACCCCATTGTTCTATCTAACTACACTACTATCTAATAACCCTATTCTTACATAGGAATTCTATAATCTTATCATTTTTAAGTTGATTTAATGCCTTTTGATTTATATAGCCTAATCTATTATACTATAAATCTATAGTAGAATTAATAGAACTACTTTGAGTGTCTATAATCTCATTTTCTATAGAGGTATATAAAGAATCAGGTTCTTTATATATAGAAGTTGTCTTAAGAATACTAATATTATTTATTATACTAGCCTTAGCTAATAGCCTCTTATTCTTTAAATAGATACAGGCATAGTTATCTTTAAATAATATAGACTTTCCATCTCTAATTATCTTTCCTATAGATAATAGATTTACTCTAAAATTAGGTATATAAAGGTAGTTCTTAATTAATATCTCTATATTAGTAGATGTAATTAGAACTCTATAATCGCCTATACTACTAGCATTTATAACTCTATTTGAATTTCTCTATTTAATAGTATTATTATATTCTTTAATACTAATAAAGAGACTCTTATTAGAGCATATATTAATGCTAGCCCCTGAATCTATAATCTAAGAGGTTTTATAGAAAGAGCTATTAATAGACTCTATTTTTTAAATAGTAGAGTCATTAATTAAAGTAGTAAATACCTCTTCTTCTTGTTTAGAAGAAGCATTTATCTCTTTATTCTTCTCTTTCTCTTTCTTTTGCTTTTACTTTCCTTTCCCCTTATTAGAGGGTTTTAAATAAGGATATTTTTTAAAACACTTATCTTCTATATGATTTGGTTTCTTATAGTAAGAGCATTTATTAGAACTGGTATTATTAGCCATTTCTATATTAATTATCTCATTTTTTGGTAAAGACTTTGATTTTATCCTTCTAGACTCATCTAGTAGATAATTAAATATTTCATCTATATCTAAATCCTTATCCTTTCTAATAGACTAGGTAATAATAGTTACTAGGTTTTCATATTCCTTAGTAAGGTTATTTAATACCCATGCTATTATGAATTTATTAGGTAATTTAAGTAATTTAGACTTTAGATTATCTCTAATTCTTATAATCTTATTTAAATACTCCTCTATATTCTTAGAGGCTCTAAGAGTAGTATTAAATAATTCTTTATATAATAAGAATTTAGAGCTAAACCCCTTT
>NW_022985567.1:0-23366 GCF_010093815.1 Pseudovirgaria hyperparasitica
TATATATATATATATATATTAGAAGTTATTATACTTAGTATACTCTATTAATTAATGTCTATAGATTACTATATCGCCCTAAATTAACTAGTTTTAGTCCCTTAGAGTGTTCTAGATTTCTCTCTATCTCTATAGTATAAAGTATATAGCTAAAGAGATATAATATAGTACTATCTTATAATATATCTAAACCTCTATATATAGAGATAATTACTTATCTATATAATAAGGACCTCTAATATTATATAGTAGCTTAATAAGTACTCTAAGAAGATTACCTAGTAGATACTTATATATCTCCCTCTCCCTTAATATTAATAGACCTAGATATATATACTAGAAGTAACTAGATATATACTAGATAGACCCTAGTATACGCTAGAAGAACCCTAGGAGAACTCTAATTATTAGTTAAGGGTAACCCTAATTATTAGTTAAGGGTAACCCTTAACTTATAACCCCTATACTCTATATATACTACCTAAGTATAAAATAATAGTACTATAGGTTATAGGCCTATAGATATTTCTAATAGCTATATACTTAAGATAATATAAAGGTTTAATAAGATATAGTTATAGAGAGAAGGGAGGTTTTCCTTTTATAAAGGTTTCTTCTTATATAATAGCTTAGACTAGAGAAGGTATATATCTATAGAGTAAACTACTCTACCTAGTTATATAATATTATTATTATTATTATTATTATTATTATTATTATTATACTTTATAACTTATTTAGATAGTTATTCTAAATATCTAGAGATAGATATTATAAAAAATAGAGATAAGAATTTCTTAATTACTAAGAATTATATTACTAGATAAGAAAACTAGTCTAATAGTAATAAAGTAAAGAGATTCTATTCTAATAATACTAGAGAGTATAAATTATTATTATATAAGTCTTATTTTAATAAAAAAGGTATAGAATATACCTATATATATCCTTATAGTCTAGAATAGAACTCTAAAGTAGAGAGAATTAATAGAATATTACTTAATAAAGTTAGATTATTACTTTATTAAGCTAATTTACCTTATTATTACTAGACTAAAGCTCTATTAGCTATGTATTATCTATATAATAGAATACTATATTCTAGTATAGAATATAAAACTCCCTATAAACTTAAATATAGTAAAAAACTAATTATTATATATATAAAAGTATATGGTTCTAGAGTATATAAAAAAGAATATATATCTAAGAATAAGCTAGAGCCTAGAAGTAGTTTATATTATCTTATAAACTATAATAATAATAATTAGTATAAATTACTTAATATTAGTAATAATACTACTATATAGGCTAAAGATATTACTATACTAGAGAGTACTTTTTATAATAAAAGTTAAAAACTCTACTTAGACTCTCTAGAATAAGAGTCTATATATAGAGAACTAAGTAAAGATAAATTAGAAGAAGACGAAAATTACATAGATAATAAGTCTATATATAATTTAAATACTCCTAAAATTACAGCCGAATCGGGTGAAAATTATAGTTAGAATTAATTTACGAAAAATAGAGAAAATCAAATTAACCTAGACTCTCTAGAGGGTCTAGAGACTCTAGATAATCTAGATAGTCTATAGACTCTATTAATTTAGATTTAGAAGACGAATTAGCTTATACTAATAATAGTAATATTAGTTCTAATGCTATATGTTATTATACTTATAATAGTCTATTTGAATTTAGTACTTATAATATATCCTTAGATATTATAGAGCCTAAATCATATAAATAAGCTATAAAAAGTACACATGCTATAGAATGGAAAAATACTACTATTAAGGAGTATAATAACTTATTAAGTTAAAATACATAGGATTTAGTAGATAAACCTAATGGTTCTACTAATATAATCTCTAGTAGATAGGTATTTAAACTTAAATTAAACCTAGATAATACCATTAATAAGTATAAAGCTAGATAGGTAGCTAGAGGTTTTCTATAAAAATATAGAATAGATTATCTAGAAACCTTTACTTATACTATAAGACCTATAGTAATTCGTTTATTACTACTTATAGACGGGTTATATAACCTTAAAATACATTAATAGGACTTTAAATTAGCTTTTCCTAATGCTAGATTAAAGAAAACTATATATATATACTAGCTAGAGGGGTTTAGAGACTCTAATTACCCTAATAGAGTTAATAAATTAAATAGAGCTTTATATGGACTTAAGTAATTAGCTAGAGAGTAGTAAGATCTACTTAAGGATATATTAATATTCTTAAAGTTTACTTAAATTATAGCTAAAAATACAGTCTATATTAGAGATAATCTAATTATTTTAGCCTATATAGACGATATATTAGTTTTTATACCTAATATTAAAGATATAGATAACTTCTATTTAGAGATAACTAAGTACTCTAGATTAGATATATCTAATCTAGAGTAAGCTAAATATTATTTAGGAATAGAAATAAAGGGAGATAGAACTAAAGGTTATATTATATTATCTTAATCTTCTTTTATTAAGAACTTATTAATTAAGTTTAATAAAGAGAATATAAAGCTATCTAAAATACCTTTATCTCTAGGTATTTAATTAGATAAAATCTAATTATAAGCTAAATTAAAAGATATTAGATAATTTTAAAGGGAAATTAGTTCTCTTATCTATATAACTAGTCTAACTAGATATAACCTAAAATATCTAGTAGGCTATCTAGCTAGATTTATATCTAATCTAAGTCTAGAATACTTTAAAGCCTTAAATAAGCTATAGTAATATATATTATTTTCTAAGGATTTAGAAATAGAGCTCTATATTAATAGAGACTCTATTAAATCTAATAATATAATAGCTAAAGGCTATATAGACTTAGATTAGGGGGGGAATATATCTAGAAAAAGTACTACTAGATATATATTCCTTATAGGGAATAGCCCTATCTCCTAGAATTTAAAATTATAAAAAACTATAGTACTTAGTTTCTATAAGGCTAAATATATAGCCCTTAAGGAAGTAACTAAGGAATTATTATATATTAAGTCTCTTATTACTTAAATTCCTATATTAAATAATATAGAGATTAAGGACTTATATATAGATAATTAATTAGCTATAGAAATTATAAAGAATCTAGCCTATTATACTAGAACTAAGTATATAGATATTTAATACCATTTTATTAGAGATAATTACCTAAGAAAGGTAATTAATCTAATATATATAAATACTAAGAACTAAATAGTAGATAGTCTAACTAAGGTAGTTAACTACTCTATATAGAAGTATTCTATAGACTCTTTTAATTTAATTAATAGAGCTAAAAACCTATAAAAATAAAAAAATAGTATAAAAGATATATATATATATATATAGATTAAGGGGGTATATAAGTTTTATATATATAATAACCTTATAATCTATTATATATAATATAGAGAGAAATCTAGAACACTCTAAGGGACTAAAACTAGTTAATTTAGGGCGATATAGTAATCTATAGATATTAATTAATAGAGTATACTAAGTATAATAACTTCTAATATATATATATATATATATATATAGTATATAATATATAATAGTACTAATATATAATAATAATAATAATATTATATAACTAGGTAGAGTAGTACTCTATAGGCCTATGCCTCCTCTAGTCTAGACTACTATATAAGAAGAAACCCAAGAGGGGAAAACTTCCTTATATCGATAATTACATCTCGTTAAACCTTTATTTCTTCTTAAGTATATAGCTATAGGGTATACCTATTAGCCTATAGCCTATATTACCGTTATTTTACCCTTAGGTAGCACGTGTAGGTACGGAGGTTATTAGTTAAGGGGTTCTTCCGGCATATACCGGGTTTCCTCTAATGTATACCGGGTTTCTTCCGGTATATATTTCCGGGTCTACTAGAATTAGAGGAGTGGTAGGTATGTAATTATCCACCGGGCGATATTCTTAGGGTACTTATTAAGCCATCGTACGATATCGGAGATTCTTATTATATAGATAAGCTTCTACCTTTATATATAAAGATTAGGGTATATTATAAGATAGTAGCGTATTATATCTCTCCGGCTATATATCTTATACTATAGAGACACGTCGGGGACGCCTCTCTTATAGAGGTAGTATAGAAGTTCTATAGCGCCCGTTCGGGCTTAGAGGAGTATAGATATCTAGGCCTTTATAAGCCCTTTATATATCTATTTACTCGGCTCCTTCTATAGTTCTTAGATCTACTCTAGATATCTATTCTACTAGAAGGCCTACTAGGCCCGGAGTATCTCTTTCTACTTATCTTAGATCTACAACCATATACTTCGTCCAAGCTCTTAAAGGCTCTATTAGTCTAGAAGGGTATCTAGGTTATCCTTAATCTCTTATACTACTTAGTTTAAGTCTATTTCTATTAGGTACTTATACTATAGTTAAGTCCGGCCTATATATAAGAGTACTTAGTAGTATACGCTAACTCACGCGCGTAGCGCGGCGAAGGTATATTCTATATTTTCTATACGTTCCTATACTTATTATTTAGTAAAGTATACTACCCTCTATGTCTAGTAGAAGTTATATATACTTATAATATCTATCTCGCGTCGTAGTAGCACCGTGTTAGTAGCTTTATATACGCCTAATATAAGATAGAGTATATAGTTCTATATGGATTCGAGCTTTATTCGTCTAGTCTATATAAGGGCCGTGTACTAGTACTCGTGTCCGTACGTAAAGGCGGGTCGTGCTATAGATATATATAGCTAGCGTGCCTTATCCCGGGCGGTTCTCTACGTAGAGGCCGTAATCTAGCGTATAGCGGCTTCTATCTAGAGGGCCCTAGAAACGGCGTATGCTACCTATGGTCCCTATTTAAGCTTATTATTAATTATAACGCCGAGTGCGCGTATGCTTTATGTCGGCGGTTTGTCAAAGGCGTCTATTCTAGGGCGTTACTTGCCTTCCCTAGTAGCCTATTTCCTATAGCGGTTAATAAAGTATATAAGTTAGTACTTTTCGGGGGCGAACTTTACTCTATAGCGCTTTACCTATTAGATGTATCTTCCGTAGTCTTATTCGAGTCGTCTATATGTTTAGCTAGTATTATTATTAATAGCTAGAAGGTATGTATCGTCTACGTATCCTACTACCTCTATATATTATAATCCCTAGAGGAGGTCTATAGTAAAGAAGATGAAGAGAATCGGGGAGATAGTACTTCCTTATAGGATGCCGTAAGCCGTCTTCTCGTACTTACTTCGATATCCGGGGATATATATCTAGGTAACTCTTTCGGCGAGGAAGGACTATATAAACCGCGTAATCCACGCGGGTATACGCCTCTTCCGTAAGTTATAGATAAGTCTCGTGTGGTTTACTTTATTAAATACGCCGGCCATGTTAAGGGAGAGTAGCGTTACTATACGTCCCTACTTCTATATAGTCTAGACGACTTTAAGGATATATTAGATAGTGGTAATTAGGGAGCTTCTAGCCTTCGCCTTCTGGTTTACTAGGAGGAGGTTATATTCCTATACTACGGCGCTTATCTTCTTCGCGATCATAGTCTCTAGTATCTTTCTAAGATAGAAGAGAAGGGCGATTAGCCTCTATCCTTTCGGGGAGCTAGGGTTCTTCCCTAGTTTCGGGAGTATAATAGTATAGACGGCCCGGAAGCTTTAGGGGTGGTATCCGTTCTTAATATATGCTTAAAATATATAACTAATAAGCGGTAGGGTAGCTAGTATAGTATGTTTAAGGTATCTATTCGGTATCCTATCCGGTCTAGGTGCCTTATTATTCGGGAGTACTTTAATAGTATCGAGTATATCCTCCTTAGTAACCTCTTAGGGGATATTAATTACGTCTAGATATTTAGTATTATTAATATCTAATAGGTCTACTAGCTCCGGGAGGGGGAATATAACTTTATATAAGATCTCCGTCTTCTCCGGGCTTATAGAGTATATTCTCTCTTAGTATATTAGGGGAGGTATTAGTAGCGGCGGTATCGGCGCGTCTACACCCTTAGCCTACTTTACTATATACTATAGCCCTACGGCTTACCGTGTATATTTATCGGTAATTATACGCTATTATTTTCGTCGTTTATTACGGAGGGCCCTATCACGATATCGTACTACTTCCTTCTACTCTTCCCACGCCTTAGTCGTCCGGATATAGTATACACGTGTATATAGTCTACGGGCGTCTCTTCTATACTCTCGTATTTAAGGTATACCCCTCGCTTCTAGGGGTCTATACGTTCAGTATAGCACATATTTATCTCTTATAGCTTAATATACTTAAAGGAGGACTTACACGGCCTTATCTATGGCTAGGCCGTTAGATACGTCGACTATAGAGGGGTCTAGAATTACCGATTCTAGGTCCTCTAGGTATTTATCCTAATTAGTATCCTTCTATAGCTATTTCCTATATTATTCGTTAAGAGTAGAGACGTCTATTACGGTTTCCATATATTCGTGGTCGGAGTCCGTCTATATCCGGCTCGGGCGGTAGTACTATACTCTATGGCTAATGTACTCGGTAGCGAGGGTAAGATCGAGCGTAGACCCGTTCTTATCCTATTTATATTTCCTCTAGGTAATCTACCCTATAGGTGTAAGGAGGTATAGAAAGTCATAGTACCGTGTATATAGTTCCCTTACTCTAAGTTCTTCTCTCGCGACGGCTAGGCCTCTCTACTACCTATGGTAGAGATTAAAGTCGCCTAGGAGGATATATTATCCCGGCGTTATAGTGCCCTCGAGTATATTATCTAGCGTAAGCGATCGCTATTAATTATAGATATTATAGATATAGAGAGGCCCTATACTTATCTAGAGATATAGTATTATCCGGAGGTTATTACGTTCGGTATAAGACCATTCTAAGAGTGGGATCAACTTATATATATAAAACATAACTCTCCTATCCGGGCCCGTAGGGTAGATAGTATAGTATCCTAGGTATATTATTGGCTTATTAGTTTGGTAGTGTTTATATAGTTCCTAGATAGCTATTATTACGGCTCCTGTCTCTTCTAGAAGCGTCGCTTGGTTTTCTCGTTTATATTATACGTTCGTCTATATAATAATAAGTATATCTTATGCCCTTATTAGGTGCTAGGGAAAGTTCGAGTCTATATGTTAGTGGCGCTAAGGCGTGATTATCCTTGCGCGGTAGCGGCTTTGAGTATGCCCTAGGGTCGGCCTATCTTTCTCTATATAGTATACTATTACGCGTTATTCTCTCCCCTTCGGGGGGTGGTTACTAGATTTATAAGTAAAGTTAGGGATAGCGGCGAGGGTAGCGAGGGCCTTATAGCTTAGTATATCTACCTCGCCTCTCTTATCTTTATCGCGTTAATATATTCTATAATCTACTTACGTTTCGTGCACGTTACCGACTAGGATAGGTATTTCCCATCGTAGTTAGAGTACTTAGCGGTGTCCCTATCTCGCGTCTCATCGCTCTGCGTCTTATAAGGGTATTCCTTAGTATTATAGCCCTGTTTATACCACCTATAGGCGGTCTTCTAAGAGTACCTCTACCTAGTATACCTATATCCTTAATAGTTAAAGTATTACGTCATTACCTATGCTCTATCCTATGGTTCCGCCGTAAGTAGCTCTCCTTTAGCTAGGAAGCCCTCCTACGTTATTCTATAGACGAGAGCGGGGTCCCTAAGCTCTACTATTATAGTAGAGTGCTTTTTCGATTTTATCTTAATCCCTTAGACGTTCTTCTACCACGCCTTCGCGATCTTAATCCTAGGGTACTTCGGTTTATTAGATTACTCTATTCGCTTAATATCGTCTTCTCTAATAACGTGTCCTCGGACAGGGACGGTATATATCTATATCGGGTACGTGGTTACGCGGACGGACACGCTAGGGAAGATATTATTAATCGCGTTCGGGTCGCGTGAGATAGTCTACTAGGCCGTGTTAGTAGTAGTAGTTAGTACTATACCTCCTAGGGTAAGTTTAGCGGCTACTATATTTAACTATATCCCTTTCTATTTATTAATCTTATTTATAATATCCTTTAGGGACGCTTACTAGACTTATATAAGTACTTCTTCATTCTAGATAGTAACTTATATACTATATACCCCGTCCGTAGGTGCCCTTAGTGTTTTAGCTAATATAGCTATTCCGCTTATAGGTGCGGTGACCTATGCCCACGTGCTAGGGCGTTTTCCCTAGGTAAGGCCCTCCTAGATCCTCTATAGGCTGGCCTCTATACGATCTAGTCTAGATTCCGGGTCTAGTTCTAGCGTCTATTTTACTTCTATAGTAAGCTCTCTAATATTCCGGACAAGGTTCCGGAAGATACTAAGGAGGGCTATTTCTCCCTTCTCGACTTCTCCCTCTATACGTACTACCTAGTAGTTAATCTTATCTAGGAGGGTCTCCCCGGGTAGAGTCCCCTCCGTCTCTATTATCTATAGTATTATACGCCCTTAGTTATTCGTCGTTTATTAGACGGGGGTTTAATCGTCCTAGGATATACCGCTATATAGCCGTTTCTACCGTACTAGTATTAGGGGTATACCCGGTGGAAGCTAAGGTACGTCGGTGCCTAAGGCCGCTATGATTATTAGTAAAGGGCTACCCGTAACTAATAAAAAGGGGGTCGGCGTATTAGTATTTATTAGAGATAGTCTATGCTCGTGTCATCGAAGAGCCTTCGAGCGTATATATATAGCGTCTCTATACGTCGGTATCGTCGTGTATTATACGCTGCACGTACGTACGTGTATTGGAGGTTATTATACTCGGTGTACTCTATCGTTTAATATATATAGATCGCTATATTACCCCGAATTGACTAGTTTAGTCCGTTAGGGTGTAAGCCTCTAATTCCGTGTACTATTTAGTACTAATATATAGAGATACTATATATATATACTTAAAAAACTCTTTAGAGTAATAAGTATAGACTACTACTAATAAATACTAATATACTAACCCCCTTTACTAATTAAGAATAGCCCTTAACTAATAATTATAGTAGCCTCTAGTACTAATATACCCTAGCTTCTACTAGATATACCCCTACTACTAGTATAATAGAAATAGCTATATAGTAGTATATTCTAGAATAACTAAACTACTATCTAAAAAATAAAAAATAACTAGAGGTATAAAGTACTATAGATAACTAAGATAGAGAGAACTCTACTTACGGATACCCTTATAGATAAGATTAAATACTAGATAGTATATATAGAGAGGGAAATTAAGAAGGGAGAGACTACCCTCCTTAATATCTTCTAAAGTCTAGTCTAAAATATTAAGGGACTTACTATAGAAGCGAAATAGATACTAGAAATAAGTCTAGAATCTAGGCTAGACTAAATTAAGGCTAGACTACTAAGAATCTAAGAAGACCTTATCTAGAAGGGATATCTAACTACTTAGATATAAGTTATAGTACCGCTAGGTAGTATAACTAGAATAATCTAAATACTAAGAATATCTATAGAAGAAGTATATAGTATATAGATCGCTATCTAGAATAAGAAAGTTCTTATATAGATCTAGAAGGTATCCCTAAAGA
This sequence comes from Pseudovirgaria hyperparasitica, assembly GCF_010093815.1. Classification (NCBI taxonomy): domain Eukaryota; kingdom Fungi; phylum Ascomycota; class Dothideomycetes; order Acrospermales; family Acrospermaceae; genus Pseudovirgaria; species Pseudovirgaria hyperparasitica. The sequence goes on from NW_022985567.1 coordinate 9,549, forward strand.
ATATTATTAATAAGATTAATAAATAAAAAGAAATATAGTTAAATATAGTTATAGCTAAACTTACCCTAGAAGATATAGTACTAACTACTACTACTAATATAGTCTAGTAGACTATCTCTTATAATCTAAACGCGATTAATAATATATTTCCTAGTATATCTATCTACGCTAATATATACCTAATATAGATATATATAGTTTCTATCTAGGGATATATTATTAGCGCTAATAATATTAAGTAAATAGAATAATCTAATAACTAGAAATACCCTAGAATTAAGATTATAAAGGCGTGGTAGAAGAATATATAAGGAATTAAAGTAAAATTAAAAAAATATTCTACTATAATAGTAGAGCTCTAAGACTCTACTCTTATCTATTAAATTATATAAGAAGACTTCTTAGCTAAGAGAGAGTTACTTATAGCGGAACTATAGAATAGAGTATAGATAATAATCTAATACTTTAACTATTAGGGGTATAGATATACTAGATAGAGATACTCTTAGAAAGCTATCTATAGATAGTACTAATAGAACTACTATATCTAGAAATACCTATATAAAGAATAGGAGGACTATATATATAATAAAGATACTACTAAGTACTCTAATTATAATAGAAACTACCTATTATAGTTAGTAATATATATAAAATATAGATAAGTCGCTAAGTATATTAACGCTATAAAGATAAGAGATATAAGGAGGCGGGCTCTACGTACCAACCAACTACACTATAAAAGGACCGAATCTTAAAGCTACGGCTTCAAGGGTGGAGCATATTGCTTATATACGACTACTATACACATGTATAATTAACTGGTAGGCACGTGCCTAACAAGAGAGGTAAGGTAGATATACTAAGCTATAAGGCCTCTACTATCTACTCTAACCTTATCTATAACTATACTAACTAATCTATAAGAAGGCGGGGCTAATATATAATAGTATACTATACTAAGAAAGATAGAGCGACCCTAGGGTATTCTTAAGGTAGCTACCGCGTAGAGATAGTCGCGCCTTAACACTACTAGTATATAGACTTAAATATTCCCTAGTACCTAATAAGGAGCTAATATATACTTATTATTATATAGGCGAATATATAATATAAATAAGAAAACTAGGCTACGCTTCTAGAAGAGATAGATACCGCGATAATAGCTATCTAGAAACTATATAAATACTACTAAACTAATAAACTAATAATATATCTAGAATACTATACTATCTACCCCCTAGGCCTAGATAGAAGAGTCCTCTTCTATATATATAAATCTATCTCGCTCTTAGAATAGTTCTATAGAGAATAAGATAATCTCTAGATAATACTATACCTCTAGATAGATATAGAGCCTCTCTATATCTATAATATCTATAACTAGAGAGAATTACTTATACTAGATACTATACTAGAGGGTATTATAGAACTAGAATAATATATCCTTCTAGGTAACTTTAACCTCTACTATAGATAGTAGAGAGGTCTAATAGTTATTAGGGAAGAGCTTAGAGTAAGGGAGCTATATATAAGGTACTACGACCTTCTATACCTCCTAATACTAGTTAGATAAATTATATAGAGAAAATATAAGAAAGATAAGGAGGGATCTATACTTAACCTTACCCTTACTATAGAATATATAAGCTATAGAGTATAATATTACCGCCCGAGTAAGATATAAACGGACTCTAATTATAAATATATAGAGACCGTAATAGATATATCTACGCCTAATAAATAATAGAAAAGATAACTATAGAAAGATACTAACTAGAAGAAGTATAGGGAGGACCTAGAATCGGCGATTCTAGACCCCTCTATAGTTAATATCTCTAATAGTCTAGCTATAGATAGAGCCGTGTAAATTCTTCTTTAAGCCTTCTAAAACTTAAGGAATAAATATATATTATACTAAATATATAAGCCCCTAGATATAAGGAGTATACCTTAAATATATAAAAGTAGAAGGGAAGCCTAGAGACTATATACACGTATATACTATATCTAGATAACTAAGGTATAGAAGGAATAGAAAGAGGTAATCTAATCTTATAATAGGACCCTCTATAATAAATAATATAAATACTAGTATATAATTACTAATAAATATATATAATAGACTATAGGGCTATAGTATATAGTAAAGTAGGCTAAGAGCGTGGACGTGCCAACGCTACTACTACTAATACCTCCTCTAATATACTAGGGGATAATATATACTATAAGCCCTAAAAAGATAAAGATTCTCTAAGAAGTTATATTTCCCTCTCTAGAGCTAGTAGATCTTTTAGATATTAATAATAATATATATCTAGACACGGTTAATATCTCTATAGAGATTATAGAAGAGAAGATACTTAATACTATTAAAGTACTCCTAAACGATAAAGCGCCTATACTAGATAGAATACTAAATAGATGCCTTAAATATATTATATAGGTAGCCTTACTACTTATTAGCCTTATCTTCTAGATATATACTAAGAATAGATACTATCTCTAGAGCTTCTAGACTATCTATACTATTATACTTCTAAAACTAGGGAAGAACTCTAACTCTCTAAAAGAATAGAGGCTAATTACTCTTCTCTTCTATCTTAGTAATATACTTAAGACTATAGTTATAAAGAAGATAAGTACTATAGTATAAGAATATAACCTTCTTCTAGTAAACTAGAAGGTAAAAACTAGGAGCTCTCTAATTACTACTATCTAATATATTCTTAAAGTTATCTAGACTATATAGAAATAGGGACGCGTAGTAATATTACTCTCCCTAGATATAGCCGGTATATTTAATAAGATAAACTATATAAGACTTATCTATAATCTATAGAAGAGATATATACCCGAATAGATTATAAGATTTATATAGTCTTTTCTTACTAAAAGAATTATCTAGATATATATCCCTAGATATTAAAGTAAATATAAGAAGATAATATATAGTATTCTATAAGGAAGTACTATCTCCCTAATTCTCTTTCTTTTCTTTACTATAGACCTTTTATAGAGGATATAATATATAGAGGTAGTAGGATACGCTAATAATATATACCTCCTAGCTATTAATAATAATACTAGTTTAACGTATAAACGCCTTATATAAGACTATAAGAGATATATCTAGTAGATAAAGCGCTATAGAGTAAAGTTCGCCCCTAAGAAATACTAACTTATATACTTTATTAACTACTATAGGAAATAGGCTACTAGGGAAGGAGAGTAATATTCTAGAATAGATACTTTTACCGAACCACCGATATAGAGTATATATATACTTAGTATTATAATTAATAATAAACTTAAATACAGCCTATAGATTATATATATAGTATCTAGGGCCCTTAAGGTAGAAGCCGCTATATACTAGATTACGGCCTCTATATAGAGAACTACCTAGAATAAGGCGCGCTAACTATATATCTCTATAGTACGACCCGCCTTTATATATAGATATAAGTACTAGTATACGGCCCTTATATAGACTAGATAAATAAAGCTTAAGTCTATATAGAACTATATACTCTACCTTATATCTAGTATATATAAAGCTACTAATATAGTACTACTATAATACGAGATAAATATAATAAGTATATAGAACTACTACTAGATATAGAGGGTAATATACTTTACTAAATAATAAGTATAGAAACACGTAGAATATACTAAATATAATAATAATAATAATAATATTATATAACTAGGTAGAGTAGTACTCTATAGGCCTATGCCTTCTCTAGTCTAAGCCACTATATAAGAAGAAACCCCATAGGGAAAAACTTCCTTATATCTATAACTACATCTCATTAAACCTCTGTTTCGTCTTAAGTATATAGCTATAGGGTACGCCTATTAGTCTATAGTCTATATTACCATTATTTTACCCTTAGGTAGTACGTATAGGTGCGGAGGTTATTAGTTAAGGGCTACCCTCGACTAATAATTAGGGTTCTCCCGGGGTTCTTCTAGTATATATCGGGTTACTACCGGCGTATGCCGGGTCTCTTCCGGCATATATTTCCGGGTCCACTAGTACTAGAGGAGTAGTAGATATATAAGCATCTATCGGGAGACGTCCTTAGGGTACTTATTAAGCTATTATATAATATCTAAAGTCTTCGTAACGTAGATAAGCTATTACCGTTATATATAGAGGTTAGGGTATATAGCTAGATAGTGGCGTATTATATCTCTCTAGCCGTACGCCTTATACTATAGGGAGGTATCGGGAACGCCTCTCTTATAGATATAGTATAGGAGTTCTATAGCGCCCGTTCGGGCTAAGATAAGTATAGATACTTAGGCTTTCGTTAGCCCTTTATATATCTATTTACCCGGTTCCTTCTATGGCCCTCGAATCTACTCTAGATATCTATTCTACTAGAAGGTCTAGTAGGCACGGAGTGCCTCTTTCTACTTATCTTAAGTCCACGACTATATATTTTTCACGAGTTCTTAAAGGCTCTACTAGTCTAGGAGAGCGTCCGGGTTATCTCGGACTTCTTATACTACTTAGCTAGAGTTAGCTTCTATTAAGCACCTATACCGTATTCGATTCCGGCCTATATATAGGAGTACGTGGTAATATATACTAATTCGTGCATGTAGCGCGGCGAAAGTATATTCTACGTTTTCTATACGTTCCTATACTTATTATTTAGTAAAGTATACTACCCTCTATATCTAGTAGAAGTTATATATACTTATAACGTCTATCTCACGTCGTAGTAGCACCATATTAGTAGCTTTATATACGCCTAATATAAGACGGAGTATACGGTTCTATATAGATTCGAGCTTTATTCGCCTAGTCTATATAAGGGCCGTATACTAGTACTCGTGTCCGTACGTGAAGGCGGGTCGTGCTATAGATATATATAGCTAGCATGCCTTATCCCGGGCGGTTCCCCACGTAGAGGCTATAATCCGTTATATAGCGGCTTCTATCTAGAGGGCCCTAGAGACGGCGTATACTACTTATGGTCCCCATTTAAGCTTGCTATCTAGTATAACTCCGAGCGCGCGCATGCTTTATACTAGTAGTTCGTTAAATACGTCGATTCGGGGGCGTCGTTCGCCTTCCCTAGTTACCTATTTCCCTTAACGGTTAATGAAGTGTATAAGCTAGTATTTCTCTAGGGCGAACTTTACTCTATGGCGTTTTACCTACTAGAGGCACCTCTCGTGGTTCTATTCTAGTCGTCTATACGTTCGGTTAGTATTATTATTAATAGCTAGGAGGTATATATTATCGGCGTATCCGACTACCTCTATATACTTTATTCCTTAAAGAAGGTCTACTATAAAGAAGAGGAATAGAATCGGAGAGATGGTACTCCCTTATGGGATGCCGCATGCCGTCTCTTTATATTCGCTCTAGTACCTAGAGATATATATCTAAGTTGTTCTTCCTATAAGGAATAACTATATAAAGCGTGTAATCTATTCTAGTATTCGTCTTATCCGGAGGTTATAAATAAGTCTTATATGGTTTATCTTATTAAACGCTCCGGCCATATCGAGGGAGAGGAGCGATACTACCTATCCCTGTTTCTATACGGCCTGGACGACTTTAATAATATATTAGATAGCTATTATTAGGGAGCTATCTACCTTTGCCTTCTAGTTCGGAGGGAGGAGATTATATTCCTATACCGCGGTACTCATCTTCTTTACTACCGTAGCCTCTAGTATCTTGTCTAGGTAGAAGAGAAGGGCGATTAGTCTCTATCCCTTTAGGGAGTTAGAGCTCTTTCCTAGTTTCGGGAGTATAATAGTATAGGTAACTCGGAAGCTCTAGGGGTAGTACCCCTACGTGACGTATGCTTGGAATATATGAGTAATAAGTAGTAGGGTCGCTTTTATAGTACTTTTTAGGTATCGATTTAGAATTCCATCTAGTCCGAGTACTTTATCATTTAGAAGTATCTTAATAATATTAAGTATATCCTCCTCCGTAACTTCTTCGGGGATGTCTACCGCGTATAGATATTCGGCGCCGTGAACGTCTAATAGGTCTACTAGTTCCGGGAGAGGGAATATAGCCTCCCGTAGGGCCTTAGTTTTCTTAAGGCTCGTGGAGTATATTCTCCCCTAATATATTAGGGGAGGCATAAGTAGTAGGGGTATCGGAGTATCTACGCCCTTAGCCTATTTCGCTATACGCCATAGCCCTATTACGTATCGTGTCTATTAACTAGTAATTATACGCTACTATTTACGCCTTTCGTTATAGAGGACTTTATCGCGTTATTATATCGCTTCCTTCTATTCTTCCTATAACTCGGGTATTCTTATATAGTATACGCGTGTATATAGCCTTCGGGCGTCTTATCTACTTTCCTATACTCGAGGAATCCCCTTTACTTCCGGGGGCTGGTATATTTAGTATAGGACATGTTTATTTCTCGTATTCTAGTATATTTATAGGAGTGTCTATACGGCCTGGTCTATAGCTAGGTTATTAGATATATTAACTATAGAGGGATCTAGGATCGCCGATTCCAGGTCCTTTAGGTACTTTTCCTAGTTGGTGTCCTTCTATATCTATCGTCTCCGTTATTTATTCGGGGTATATACGTTTATTATGGTTTCCATATATTCGTGGTTAGAATTCGTCTATACCTAGCTTAGGCGGTAGTATTAGATCTAGTAACTAATATGCTCCGTGGCGAAGGTAAGGTCAAGCGTAGACCCGTCTTCGTCCTATTTATGTTTTTTCTATATAACTTATTCTATAGGTATAAGTAGATATAGGAAGTCGTGGTAGCGGGTGCGTAGTTCTCTTACTCTAAGTTCTTCCCTTATTACGGCTAGGCCTCCCTACTATCGGTGGTAGAGGTTAAAGTCTTCTAGGAGAATATATTACCCTAGTTCCGTGGTACCCTCGAGTATCTCGTCTAGTATAAGTACACGTTATTAGTTATATATATTATATATATATAGGGGGCCTATATCTATTTATAGGTGTAGTGTTATTCTAAGGTTATCGCGCTTGGTATACAACCATAATAAGAGTGGTATTAACCTATAAATATAGAAGAGAACTCGTCTTTCTAGTCCTAGAGGGTATATAGTATAGTATCCGGGGTGTGTAGTTAGTTTACTCGTCTAGTAGTATTTATAGGGTTCCTAGATAGCGAGTATTATAGCCCCGGTCTCTTCGAGGAGCGTCGCCTAGTTCTCTCTTTTATATTATATATTTACCTATATAATTTAGAGTATATTCTAGTCCCTTATTAGGTACTAGAGAGTATATATACCTATATACTTATTCCTTAGAGGCGCGACTATCCTCGCGCGGTAGCGGCTTTAACTATGCCTTTTAGTCGTCCTATCGTCTTCGGGATAGTCTACTATCCTACCTAACTACCTTCTAGAGGGGAGGTTAGGGGTATTATAAAGGAAGGGCCCGTGGTAGATATTATATTCTATAACTATCTCGCGCCTCTCGCTTTTATCGTACGAATATATTCTATAACCTATTTATATTTTATGCACGTTAACGACTACGACGGGTATTTCCCGTCGTAGTTTAAATACTATACTATGTCTCTATTTCTTAGTCCGTCTCCTTGCGGTTTATAAGGGTACTTCTAGGTAGCGTGGTCCCTACGGCACTATCCGCACTTAGTCTTCTATAAGTACCTTTATATAGTATATCTATACCCTTAACAGTTAAAGCACTATATTATTACCTATGCTCTATCCTATGGCTCGGCTATAAGGAGCTCTCCTTCTACTAGGAATCCCTTCTATATAATATATTATATAAGGGCGGGGTCTCGGAGCTCTATAATTATAGTAGAGTGTTTTTTCGCCGTCGTCTTAATCGCCTATAGGTTCTTCTACCACGCTTTCACGATCTTAATCCCTAGGTATTTTCGCGTGTTGGATTATTCTATGCGCGTAATATCCTCCGCTCCGATAGCCTATCCCTACACGGGTACTACGTGTACTATAATCGGGTATATAGCTACCCTAATAGACACGCTAGGGAAGATACTACCTATCGCGTTCGGATCTTACGAGATGTTTTACTACGTAGTATTCGTTATAGTAGTAAGTACTACCCTACCTAGCGTAACTTTAGTAGCCACGACGCTCGACCACATTTCTTTCTACTTATTAATCTTATTTATAATTTCCTTTAGGGATGCCTATTAGACCTACGCCAGCGTGTCCTTATCCTAGATTACGACCCGTATACTATATACTCTATCTATAGTCCTAGTAGTCCTTAGTACGGTGGCTCCGGGTATTACTATAATCTAAGCCTACGTATTAGGGCGCTTATCTTAGGATAGCTCTTTCTAGATTCTCCGTAGGCTGGCTTCTATTCGGTTGAGTCTACTACTAGGTTCCTCTCGTAGTAACTTCCTTTCTTCCTCTATAATTCCTCTTAGGTTCTAGATAAGGTCCCGGAATATATAAAGGAGGGTCTTCTTTCCCTTCTCGGCGTCCCTCTCTATATATATTATCTAGTATTTAATTTTATCTAGAAGGGTCTCCCCTCTCAGGGTCCCCTTAGTCTAGGTTATCTATAGCGCTTTATACCCTTAGTTAGTTCCTATATTTTAGATAGGTATCTAGCTATCTATATTAATATTGCTATATAGCCGTTTCTACCGTACTAGTAGGGGTATATCCGGCGTCTACCGGGGTATTACGATACCTAAGGCTGCCATGGTTATTAGTTAAGGGTAGCCCTTAACTAATAAAAGGGGGTCAGCGTGTCGGCGTTTATTAGATATAGTCTATACTTATGTTATCGAAGAGTCTTTGAGCGTATATATATAGTATCTCTATATATTAGTATCGTCGTGTATTATACGCTATATATACACACGTATGTCGGAGGTTGTTATACTCGGTATACTCTATCGTTTAATGTATGTAAATCGCTGTTTTACCCCGAATTAACTAGTTTAGTCTATTAGGGTATAAGAAGTTTTTTATCTATACTAAATATACCTTCGCCGCGCTACGTGTATAAATTAGTATCTACTATTAAGTACTACTATATATAGACTAGACTTAACTATAGTATAAGAGTCTAATAGAGATAGATTTAAACTAAATTATATAAGAGATCGTAGATAACCTAGACGTCTCTCTAGACTAGTAGAACCCTTAGAAGCTTATATAGGCTATATAGTTATAGACCTAGAATAAATAGAAGGAAGTCCTCTAGATCTATTAGATATTCTAATAGAATAAGTATCTAGAATAGGTTTAGAGACTATAGAAGGAACTAAGTAGATAGATATATAAGGGGCTTATAAAAGTCTAAGTATCTATCCTCCGCTAAGCCTAAATAGAAGCTATAGAACTTCTATACTATCTATACTAGAGGGGTATCCTAGACACGTCTCTATAGTATAAAGTATATAGCTAGAGAGATATAATATAGTACTATCTTATAATATACCCGGACCTCTATATATAGAGATAATCGCTTATCTATATAATAAGGACCTCTAATATTATACGGTAGCTTAATAAGTACTCTAAGAAGATCGCCCGGTAGATACTTATATATCTCTCTCTCTTCTAATACTAATAGACCCGGATATATATACTAGATATAACTAGGTATATACTAGATAGATCCCGGTATACGCCGGAAGAACCCTAGAAGAACCCTAATAATTAGTTAAAGGATAACCCTTAACTAATAACCCCCGTACTCTATACGTGCTATCTAAGGGTAAAAATAATATTACTATAGGTTATAGGTCTATAGATATTTCTAATAGCTATATACTTAAGATAATATAAAGGCTTTATAAGATATAGTTATAGAGAGAAGGGAGTTTTTCCTTTTATAAAGGTTTCTTCTTATATAATAGCTTAGACTTAAGGAGGTATATATCTATAGAGTAAACTACTCTACCTAGTTATATAATATTATTATCATTATTATTATATATAATATATAAGTTATATAGAATAAGAGTCTAGCTCTACTCTATTCTATTCTATTATAAGAATAGAGTTATTAGATAGTAGTATAGTTAGATAGAATAATAGAGTATATTCTATTATAGAACGAATTACTACTAAACCCTTTTAGTAGAAATCTAAGAGTATATATATAAAGGGATACTAATCTATCTAGCACGTGACTATTTACTACCCTTTATACTATCTTCTAACTATATTAGCTAAGGTATATATAGATTAGATTATATCTAAGACTAAGTTCTAATAATTATTCCCTTTCTTTAGAAAGCTACCCTTAGTAATCTAGATCGTTATCTATCTCTATATCCCTATTCTAAGTCTTATAAGACCTTAGTTATTCTCTATACTTCGTCTTAGATATTAGCCGATATTTACTAATCTAAGATTTATATAAGTATTTTCCTAATAAACTAGATTTTATCTAACCTAAATTCTTATATAGATAAGATTATCTAATTAGGCCTAGCGTATCACGTAATATAATTAGATAAGCCTAGGTACTATCTATATTAAAATCTTTTCTTAGAAATATTCCTTTCTTTAAAAAACTTCTTAACTCTTTATAGAGTTTTTTAGATTATTAGATATATTACCCGATTCTTATAGATATAGATTTATATAGATTTACTATAATTTAGTATAATTTATATAATTTACTAATTTTTATACTATATTTAGCTAGTAATAGTAATAATCTATAATAATCTATATAAATTAGTAATAATTATAATATAGTTTCCTAAAATCTTAATACTCTAAAGTAATTAGTACGGAAATAGGCATCTTTAAATAATCCCTATCTTATATATATTACTAATATATTAAAAGCTATTAATCTACCCTAACCTAGACCGGGCTCTAATAATCTAGCTATATATTATTATAGTTATTACTTTCCGTTATATACCGCTTATAGTAGTACTAAATCTATAATATATAGTACTTATATAACTAAGAAGCATTATTACTTATAGATATTTAAATAAGTTTAAAGAACTTTACGTAGATTTACTTATATTAGTATAGATTACTACTAGGCCTCTAGTAACCTCTACTAATAAGAAGTATAGTACTACTAATTATAATACCTTAGAGAAGGCTTTCTATAAGCTATATATCTAAGGTAAGAGTTATATCTAGAAGTACGATTCTAATATAATCTATAAGGATTTATTAGAATCTACTATAGCTATTATTACCGCGATTACTAGATAATATTATTTTTCTTAAATTATTATAGATTCTTACTAATATATATTAATCTCTATAATAGTACTAAAATCTCTACTACTTTAGACTTCTTTCTATATACTAGTAATATTAAAATTTCTAGAAAAGATTCTAGTAAAAAGACTAAGGTTCCTTTCTTATATATACTAAAGAGCTATAAATTTAGAGAAGATAGCTCTAATCTAGAAGTTTCTATACTAAAGGTATATAGTTCTATACTAATCGTTAAATCTTTTTACTAATTTATATAATTCTTAGCGTGTCTATACTAGTCCATCTCTCTCTATTCCGGGTTCTACTACTCCGTAGGTTTCTATAGAGGAGTTTATAGCTATAAGACGCGCTATATAGAATTTATAGTATTAGAATAAAAGGCTAGAGACTTATATTATAAAGCTCTATACTATACTAAATAAGAACTAGTAGAAGGAATTAGATATAATTATTACGGTAATTAGTACTTCTACTCCTACTCTAACTTAATTAGTTTAGATCTATACTAATTAGTAATTTATTTCTTTTATCTAGCGTTTTTAGTTTTCGGTTTTAATTTTAAAGCGATCTTACTTTTTCTAGATAGATTAGTATAAGTTTATATAGATCTATATAGATCTTTATATTTTCTTTTAGCTTTCTTAATTTTATCTTTCTTTAATAATAACTTCTTTAATCTCTTTAGTAATCTATACTAATCTATACTAATTAGCACCGATTTTCGATGTCTATTTCTCTTAGTAAATTATTTTTCTAAGTCTCTTTTTTAGTTAAATTTTTAAAGTTCTAAGTTTAAACTTTCTAAGGGAGTTTCTTAATTCCTTAGAATGTTTTAAAGATCTATATCTCTTCTATCTTCTTCCTTTTAGATAGCTATTCTTAGCGTCGAACTATACTAAAAAACGTTAAATTACCGTACTTTAGTATAATTCTCTACGATTCCGCGGCTTCCTTTACTAATTACTACTTATATACTAATATTACTACTTTACTAATATTTATTATAGGTTTCTAAGTATCTTTATTAGAATTATATTCTTTCTAATAAATTTTATATAGCTATATACTATCTTTAGTATATTACTAGCTAAGTATCTACTTAACTTTATAGATATCTATACCTTCTTATATAACTACTTTATATAATATCTATTTAGAATAATCTAGTAATAATAAGATATAAAATAGCTTAAGAAGTATAATATAGAATATATTATATATCTTTAATATAGAAGGGAGTTATAATTTATATATCTAGTTATTAATTATACGAGTAATCTTATATAGATCTATTATTATATAGTTAAGCTTCTTCTTTAGTCTAATACTATAAATATTCTTACTATTTAGTAAAACTTTATCCCTAATATTAAAGATTATAGGTTTTCTACCCTTATTATAGTATGATTTACTATAATCTATAGTATCTTATAGTAACTTTATAATACTTCTTTATATTTAGAATAGTTCTATAGTAATTTCTATTACTTTAACGTTAGGTCGTTCTACTTTAAACTAAGTCTCTAAGAACTATATATTATAGTTCTAACTAAAGTTTACTTTAAATAGACTTATATAGATTAATATATATTAGCTATTATTATATATAAATTCTATAATATAGACTAACTTTATCTAGTTATTCTACTTATAGTTATAATATATATATAAATATACCTCGACTATCTAATTCTACCGCTCTATCTATCTATCTATTTATAGATAGAATATAGTACTAAGTTTCTACTTAATTCCTAGTATATAGTAGAAATCCTTCTAAAATTTAGATATTATCTATAGACCTCTATCTAAAACTATACTATTAAGTATACTATAGAGCCGAACTACGTTATAGAGTAGTATATCTATAAGATCTAGTACTTAGATTATCTTTCTTATAGAGATATAGTATAATATCTTTATAAATCTATCTAGAACTATAAGTAGACTATTATAAATATACCTAGAATACTTACTTAGGGGTAGATCTATAATAAAATCTATTAATAATTCCTTCTATACCTTCTTTAGTATAGGTAATAGCCTTAATTTACTATATAGAAAGTATCTATATACTTTTATATACTAGTAAACGTTATATATTTTTATATAGTCCTTTATGTATTTATAAAGACCCAGCTAGTTATATATTCTTTAGATTAAATTAACTATTCTTATAATACTAAAGTATCCTACTAACGTATAATTATACTATTCCCTTAAAATATTAATTTATAAGCCGTCTTCTAGTATATAGAGTTAGTCTTAAAAGTAGATTATATCTAATTATTATTTCTATCTTAATAACTACGGCGGATCTATAGCGCTTTCTTTTATACTTATAACTTTCTTTACTAATATATTAGAATTCTAGGTAGATTTAATTAAGTCTTTAAGGGTTTTCTTAGTTTCTTAGATATTTATTTAGATTACTTAATACCCGCTCTAATTCCTATAGAGAATCGCCAAAAGTATCCTAGCTTCTAGTATTCTATTAGATAACTAGTCTTATAGTATCTAAAGTATAGTATAGTCTAAATTATACTAACTATCTATATTATTCTATAATAATTTCTTATAATCTTTATACCGCGATAGAGGATTAGCTTTATTCTC